>NW_015542360.1:29392-31792 GCF_001515605.1 Sinocyclocheilus anshuiensis | reverse complement strand
TACGAAAGTCCACGGAAAGGAAACCGAGATGACAGAAATAAAAGTAAACACATTGCAGTTTCGAATGATATGTATGACCAAAAATAACAGTTGTTTGTTTCCGCTGTTCGATCGCGCCGGCCACTCACGCACACACATACAGCATTGCAAATGTTGCAGCCTGTTCATTATCAGAATAAAATAGTCAACCAAACATATAGATACACTGGTTAATTTAAATAGTGCATAGCCTACTGTGTAGTACAATCCGTGACGATCAGCCTGAGCTCGGGCCAAACACACATTTGCTCATGTGAAGATATAGACCTACCACATTACCCTCCACTGGGTGTAGAATGAGCAGCAATAAACTACATTTTGGCATTTTATAATACTTCTGTGGATATTTTGGTGAAAGTAACTCAAAAGTAGTGTAACGCATTACAATTCAGAGACAGTGATATTGTAATGTAACTAATTACTTTCAAAAGACAGTAACTAGTAATATATAATGTATTACATTTTGGAAGTAACTTGCCCAACACTGGTGACTACCAGGAACTGCTCAATTACCAACATTTACCAATTACCAACATTGATGTTTTTTGTGTTAATGTTTTGAGAACATAATTACAGATCAGATACCTTTGAACAAACATTCTACTAACATCACTGAAAGAACATTTGTTATTTTTTCATCACTGAAAATAACATTTGTTTGTAACTTTGAGAGAACCTTGGCAGAATGTTAGAAAACGTTCTGAGAATGTTACTTGTTAGCTGGATTCACATTTTTTCTTTCTTTCTTTCTAGTGTGATGCTAGTATGCTGGTATAACTAGTAACTAGTTTAACCAGTTTCTCTGAGCAATTCAATCTCAGGTATAGCATATGAAAATTTTTTAGAGCCGTTACTATTGTTGCCTGATCAGTCTTGGTGCAAACAGGCTGCAGCACATTTGTGTGGCAAAAGTTCTGCATCCCTTACAAAATCATTAGCATCCTTACTTGACATTCTTCACATGAGGCAGCTTAGCATTTAATCAGACAGTTCGCCATCAGCAGACAAACAATAACATGTATCAATCCGGATCCAGAAGAGGCTTTTGAGTCTGTCCTTATTGTCTTCCATCAAGGCTAATAGCATGCCTCATCTAAATAGGTTTGTGGCGTAATGAGGCTTTCATCCACAGTGTAGCTACAAGGACAAAGGTCAGCAGAACATTTAATTTTGCCACAGGCATCCGCTAACCTTACATAGTCATAGCTTATTTAAACTTTGTTTGTTCCACTCGGCAGACTGCAAAGGAAGTGAGTCCGGGTCTGTCTTGCCCACTAGAAAATAAGTGTTAAGAAAGAGATAAGGTGCTATCATTAAGCTACTACAGCAGAGCTGCCCTAAGTCAGTCAACAAATGCAGCTGAAGTCTTTAATGCACTCCTGGGCATTGCATACTCTCGAGTCGGAGCAAGCATTCGGCCTATCTGCAGCTCCCAAGCTGCATGCCCCGAGTTGGCATCTTGAGGGCTGGTGTCTGGTGGTGAAGTCAGTCACTTCTCCTGTGATTGGGTGAATCAAGATTTGCCAGGTATACTCAAAGTGCACATAGAACAAGCAAGTCACTTACACCACCACACTTTTTTGAAGCACCTATAGACTTCAGTCAGGGTAGCGCCATATTTAATTTCTGACAGGAATGAAAACGAAGCTGTGAAGGATAGAAGTACAGGGCGTTCAGTGGATTGTACTGGATTGTCTAACAACATATCGATTGTTTAGCTGATGAAATATCTTTCCAAAAATAACATTCAGTAGACAAGAACTCCACAAAGCAATTTTGAGTTGTAAAACTAGCATGATTTTTGTACCTTTATTTAGCGCATACCACTGTAAAAACTGTTAGGTCTATCCGTCACAGCCTCGTTTTCATCCATGTTAAATTCAATATGGTGTCTAACCTGATTAAAAGTCTATTGAGACTTTTTTTTTTTAGAGAAAACGTGGAGGCGGTAAATAAAATAATGGGAGGAAAGGGTGAAAATAAGCATTTGCAAGCCAGATTCAGTCTCAAATTTCCCACCTGTGCACCATGAGAATGTACATTTTTGCATAAATTCTTGCGCAAGCAACTGATCTAAAACTGGTTGTACGAACTAGTTGTGAACTAGATGTAAACCGAATGCAATTATTCAGTTGAATTACAACAAAAACAGTACTACAAATGATTTACATAGACATTTGTTTTGTTCGTTGAGCACTGAATGTGCAAAGAGAGAAGGGGAATGTAACCATGAACTTGTTGCGAGCTAGATTCCAACCCACTTTTTCCAATTGAGCACCAAGTACATGCAGCAACTGCTATGCTGTGGTTCTCAGTACACACAGTGAGCCTCTTTCTTGACACATGAGCAAAACAAATGTC
>NW_015542360.1:24529-25517 GCF_001515605.1 Sinocyclocheilus anshuiensis | reverse complement strand
TATATATAGCATAAATTATTGTGCAAAGAACTGAAATAAGAATGATTTTATGAATGATTAGTGAGCCAATTTAAAGCAATGCTTTGCTATTGAAAGCAATTAAATAAAAATTATACAGTAATTTGTTCAGCTCATCAAGGACTGAATATGCAAAGAGAGAATGGGAATGTACTGTAACCGTAAAGCAGTTGCGAGCCAGATTCAAACCCACTTTTCCCATATGAGCATCACAAGTGTGCAGCAACTGCTAGGCTGTGGCTCTTCTCTCTTCGCACATAGTGAGCCTTTCTCATGGAACCTGAGCAAAACAAGTGCCTGGGTGTATATGTGGCATAAATTCTTGTGCAAACAAGTCTTTATGAATGATTTGTGTGCCAATTTAATGCAATAATAACATTTAATGCTAATGAATGCAATAAAGTTCACACTAAAAAAAATAATAATAATAATAATTACACAAATTAATTATTTTGAAAGAGGAACAGAAGAATGAGAAGAGAGAGAGAGGGAATATAACCGTGAACTGTTGCAAGCCAGATTCAAACCCACATGAGTACCACAAGTAAGCACTACCGCTAAACTACAGCTCCCACAACATAATGAACAAATGCGAAAATTTTTCTGACAACGGATGCAAGAATAGTTTGTATCAACCACATGAGAAAAACAATGAGAGGAATGAATTTCTGTGTTTGTAAAAATAGTTGCATAACAATGGAAACAATTATCAGACATTCGTTTTGTTTATATATACATATAATGCTGAAAGAGTCAGGTGGAACATGATCAGGAAATGTTACAAGCCAGATTCGAACCTTTGTTGCCTGCGTGAGCACCATAGCTCAACACATTGACATATGTGCGAACATTTTAAAGCCATGGCTAATGCAACACACATATCCCATTCATGAAACACAAGCAGAAATATGGCTGTGTAAATTCATAAAATCATTCGTACGTTAACTGTCCAATTTTTAACACAAAAATA
>NW_015542360.1:23807-24262 GCF_001515605.1 Sinocyclocheilus anshuiensis | reverse complement strand
TTCTTTTTCAAAATGCAATAAATCCATTGAATCAATATAAAAGTTATTTTTCATATTGAAACTGTTGAAAATACACTACATGGTTAATCCACATATGACAGCCTCTGAACTTGGTCAATACTAATCTTATATACAGGCACTGGATTAAAAAATACATTCAATCAGTCATCGCTCCCAAAATTAATTCAACGGGTCATCTTGTTAATGCTATAAATTAATTACAACAATAAAAGAAAATTTCACCATGAACATACATGAAAAACAATATCACATTAGACCACAGAAATTCCAAAATGACATTTCCCTTACTATCAAAAGTGCATTCATCTTTGCCATGTTACATTCATTTAGTTGACTAGTGCTGTACGCTCTATTAACAAAAGCATTAATGGCATAAATAAAAACACTTACACTGACAAGCTACGCAATATCACGTTCATAATCGAATGTGACTC
>NW_015542360.1:0-23771 GCF_001515605.1 Sinocyclocheilus anshuiensis | reverse complement strand
ATTAATCACAGAACCGGCTTTACTGACGAGATGCGCATGACAATCACATGCGATTTATCGTGCAGCCCTAAGTTTGTTTGTTGATCACAAAGTACAAAGTAGATGAGGAAAACTAGGATGCCGGGTGTATTCAAAGCGCCGCCATTACTGTCTAGAGTGGAATGGTGCACTGTGATTGGTTGAGCTGATGTATCGCATTCTAAAATGGCGTTTATCGCGTTTTGGAACCAAACTCTTCATATATATTTATATATATTAGATAATCCCCAATGAAAGCCAAGCAGATCGAATTGCAAGTAGTTCATAAAACCATTCTAACATAAAACTTTGCATCGCAAATGATTTTACGGACAAATTACAATAAAATTTGTTCTGATCATGTTTTATGAATAAACCACAGCTTTCATAATCACTACAACATACTGACCTGAGCTCAAAAACTCTTCAGTTTATGTTCTGTGGCCTTAACAGCTAAATTATTCCTCAGGCTGATTGATGCATGTTTTCGGTTTATTTGTCAGATGACCTCGAACCAAATGTGCTCTACACATCACTCCACAGGCATAATCAACTCAGAAATGGATCCTCAGCAGGTCTGTGTGCTCGCTCATAAATTCTGCTAATTGCAGCATATTTGTACACAAGCCTTGTACACAAGAAACTCCCAAAGGCCTGTCTGTGTCATTTTCTCCGTGTCTGGAGGACAAAGCTCAGAGCTTCACCTTTTGTTTAAAGCGTTCAGCAGCTGCTCTGTTTGCTGAGAAATGAGCAGGCAGCCCGTGAACCTCCTCCATGGTGGGATTCAGGAACTGTCCTTGCCATCCAATAACGTCACTTTTTTATGAATATTAACAATATATCTACAATAAGACTTTTCTCCTCACTTTACATTAGGCAAAAGCCATAGGCAGGATTAGATTTGACATGAAGTCATTTAATAAAGCACTAGACATGAAAAAATAATGGGGAGACAGTTTGCAATCTTGCATTAAAGTGCAGCATCACATTTATTATTTATCTTCCTAATGTATTTATATGGAGAGACCCAATAATATATATAAACATATGTATGTATATATAGGGTCTGTACGTTATATAAAAATAAAACCATAAAAAAAAAAACACACATTTCTATATAAACATAAAAATGCATGTATATACAGAGTGACAATAATTATGAAAGAGAGAACATTTTATTTTAAATAAAGGCCATCAAAGAGTCCTGATACATCAAAGAATACCGAAATAAATGTCACGGTTCCTGAAAAAAATAAAAAAATAAATACATGTTTTCAACATTGATAATATTAAGATTTTTTTTTAAAGTAGTAAATCAGCATCATAATGATTTCTGAAGGATCATGTGACACTGAAAACTCATAAAACTTTAAAATATGTCCAAAATACAAAAGAGAAAATTTCACAAAATTGCTTTTTTTTCTATTTTTAATTAAACAAATGCAGCTTTTGTAAGCATAAGACATTTTGCTTAAAGGTCTTTTTAAAAAGCATTCGGAAATCTTACAATTGCACTTAGTGAGACAGCATTGATAAAAATATATAATATAATTAATGTACAGTATATAATTAATAAATACATAATCACACATTTTTCTGTAATTAATCATGATTAACCGCACCTAACATGTACTTTAAATACTCGTTTAATGTCATCTTTTTGCTAAGTTCTCTGAATAAAGGTGATAATTATTTTAATCAATTTTTGCGAATAAAATGAGTACATATAGCGACTGAATATTACAGTAAAATCTGTGGCATCATTTTAAACATTTAATACGTCTTAACTGTTAAAGAACAATGCGAAACATAATAATTATTATGTTAATTGCAGAAATTAGATTTTGTGTATATATATATATATATATATATATATATATATATGTGTGTGTGTGTGTGTGTGTGTGTGTGTGACATTTACTTATGAGGGAGAATGTACAAGAAATTGGTCATTATTGCGCAATAAACCCCAACAAGTTGATCAAAATGTTAAGTGTTTCTGGAAATATCGATAATTTATGAGAAGAGAGAGACTGTAGATCAATCGTGACACAAACTAGCACATATATGTAGGAAATATATATATATATATATATTCCTCCCTAGGGCACACATTTAAACCGAAACGACTGAAGACCAGCATGCGTTCCTTTAAAGCGCATGTAGGCAGACGCATGTGTCTTTCCAGCTTTTCAACAGGCATCGCCACGGAAGATTAATTCAGGCAGGCCTACGCCGTTCCGCTTTATAAAACATTACACACAAGCTTTTAGACATCCCAACGTCTCAAGAAGAACCATTCCAGCCAGAAATCCTAACTCGTGGCATCAAGCCATGCAAGAAACCTCAGGTGACAATCGCTAGTGCTGACAACGCTTCAAATAAAGTGCCCGAGTCTGGAGTGCCACGCTGGATCTTCGCCTCTTGCTATGATTTTAAGGACGGTCCGAGGTCAAACGTTGCTCAGAGCCTGTTGGGGGAAAAGGCAAACCGAACTGATCTCCAAATCAACAAGGATCATACTCCAAGCTGTCACTCCGCTTCGAGTGTCTCCGAGCGGCTGATATAAAGTTGTTGCGGAGCGCAAGTGGCTGATGCACTCGCAATTTGTCTCCGTCTCTGTAGAGAGCTCCAGACAGATGGGGGCTGACAACTTCAGATCGATTCTGCTAAAACAAGTCATTGGGGGAGGTGGTGAGAAAACAGATAATAATTTAGATGAGCATCATGCTTGCATAATTTCAGTGGCGGTTTTTGTCAGACGAACTGGAAAAATAAGGAAATAAGCTTCTGTTTTCTTGGAAAACGGCCTGCCTTACCAAATCATTTGAATGGTGTCATTAACGAAAAAAAAAAAAAAAACATTAATAGATTAATATACGTAGTAACTATGAAAACAAGTATGAAAGAAATATTTTTTTCAAGGCTAAAATGTTCTGCTCAGCACTGATTCAATCAACTGTAGACGAAATGTTGAATGCTTCCATTAGTTTACTGTTATATTCAGTAGTGGTGTCAAACGATTAATCACGATGAATCACATCCAAAATAAAAGTTTTGTTTACATAATATATGTATGCGTACTGTGTATATGTATTATGTATGTATAAATACACACACATTCATTATATTCTACTTAGTTTTATCAGTTCTTTATTAGTGCTTGGAAAGCACCGGAATTCCTCACACATTTTGATTAGGGTTTGTTCGAAGTATTAAACTTCAGTAATGAATCCTAAATCACTTAAACTGGAGAATCCATTTAAACTTTTTTTTTTTTTTTTTTTTGCAGCCGGTGCAAAACAAAACAAAACAAAACAAAACAAAACAAAACAATTAGACATGAATGTACTAAATATACTACCATTCAAAAATTGGTCAGTGGGATATTTATTGATTTATTTACATACATTTACTACAAATTATTTTTTATTATTTATTATTATTAATTTGTCATTTTTCAGCAAGGATGCATAAAACTGATCAAAAATGTAACTTTTGCATTGTTACAATAACATTTCTATTTTAAATAAATGTTTTCTCTTTAAATTTCAATTCATCAAATAATACTGAAAAAAGTATCATGTTTTCACAAAAATATTAATCAGCACAACTGTTTTCAGCATTGATAATAATAATATTAATAATGAAAAAAAAAATAATAATACAATTATATAAAAATAAATTATGTTTGCATGCTGAATTGTGATTACTTATGTTGTGCGTAATATATAAACATATTAAAAATGAAGCTTGTGGTGAATTGATGTCAAAAGCATCATTTTGTTTGTATGTTTATTTATCTTCATAGCTAATACTTGTTTATCACTGCTCATTTGATTTAAAGCAAAACTGGTTTTCGACATGAATTATTGAAACCTCAACTCTCTTAATTATTCAGTTTCAGCTGAAAATATATCACCCTGAGATTTAACACTAAACAGCCCCGCAGTAGATTTAACTTGTGTAATGCAATATTACTGGGTCAGAGAATAACACAGTCCCATATATCTCATTGTGGCATAAATGTTGTTGACCTCTTGTGGTTAAAGACCCCATAAAAATATATATTTTTTTTAATCCTGTGGCTTTTCAGTCCATGCCATTTTTTTTAGCTGTTATGCAAGTGTAGTTCTAAAAGTTTAACAATATTATTGTTTAGCAGATACACTGAAAGAAATGGTGTAAGATTTACTTTGAAACAACTTTTATTCAGAAAGTGCTAGTAAATAAAAATAAAAAAAAATAATTACTTTAAAAAATAATTAGTAACTATCCCATTTATATACTACTCAACTTTATTTCCACCTCTAATACAGTATGGCCACTTTGAGTTGAACATATGAATCATGTAATTCCTAACCAAATGTGATGAGATGAAACATTTTGTGTGAGTTTTCGACATATTAGGCATACAATTAAAAGTGCATGTGTGCATATTTTTAAATATTATTTGATAATAGCTCAAAATGATTACTTCCCAAATAGAATTAGACCTAGAATTTCCTTCATCTTTCTATTTATTTATGATAGATAGATAGTTAGATGATAGATAGATAGATAGATAGATAGATAGATAGATAGATCAAAACTTTTTATCTCAAAATAGCAAGTTTTTTTATATCTCATGATTCTGAGCTTATATATATATATATATATATATGTGTGTGTGTGTGTGTGTGTGTGTGTGTGTAGAATTGTGAGCAAAAAAGTCTGAATTGCGTAATATAAACTTAGAATTGTGAGATAAAAAGTCACAATTAACTTTTTAAATTATAATTAAACCTATTTTTGTTGTATTTATTTTTTATTAACTTATTTTTTAATTTACTGAACTTATTTCTTATTATTATTATTTTAACATATTAATTAATTGAACGTCACTTTCACTTTTCACTTAATTCGATGTGGAAATGGGCATCCATTAGTAAAACATTGAATTAAACATGAAAATAGAAAGACTAAAATTTTTTTTTCTTTTATGCACCCTATTCATTTGTGTTATGTACAGCTTTGAACAAGCATTTGTGTGTTTGTGTATATTAATTTAAATAGTCTTACTGATGATGTCATCATGCACTCATAGGCGTGTCCAGATATTTGTCCAATCAAATTACATCTTTAGGAGAATGTCCTTCCCCTAACATCACCTCTTTCTGACTAGCAATTGCACATAGCAAATTACAGTTCATAGCTGTGATGTAAACTAAAGGCTATTGGCTATTCAAAAAAGGAGAGGAGCCAATCAATAAGTCCCACCCAAATTTCCTGCTTCAATTCGTAATTTTTCAACACAGGAAGCAAAAATGCACTTGTCAAGTAATCTCATGATGAGGTTGTTAAAGAACCAAATCCACACCATTTGCGGGGGGGAGTCAATATGAGTATTGCTAGGTAAGTGTTCCTATCAAAGCAAGCATAAACGGCAATGGACCCAATCCTTTCAAGCTCGCTCTTGTAATGGTGGTGATGGTGAAAGGGTTGTCATTGTGAGTTTAAGGGTCATAATCAGAAATCCTGGAGTGACAATTCCAGGCCCCCTACTGTTAGAGAGCCATCTACTACATAACACAATAAGCACCCAAACAAACAAACCCAGTCGGAGGTCACAGCAGAGGCCTGGGCACCAGCTGTGAGCCTAATGGCCAAATTAAAACGAAACCAAGAGACTGAAATGCCACATGATAAGGCAGAGAGGAACCGCTTTGTGCACAGTTTGATCCAATTACAGACTGGGCCAAGAATGTCAGATTCCTGCTAGCTCATATGCTAACGTCCGAGTAACAGCAGGTGGAGAAAGTTTGATGTTTGAGAAGTTCGTTTTGTGAGGTGAATTTAGAGTGGTGAGTCACGATTCAATGATTCATTACAAGTTTGCTCTGATGATAATAATACAAATGCTAACCTGACAATCATATTCAGAAATTGTTACCATGACTAAGTAAATTGTGGCCAAGTTGGAATAATTAGTTCCTTCGTTTTATTTAAATCATGGCCCATTTAACATGTCCACAAATGAACAACATGACCACAATTTATTACGACAGAACAAATTTGTGAAACATGGCAACAATTAACTAAAACGAGGGAATGAAATGAAATGAAACGTGATCACAAATTTATTTAAACAAGGGAACAAATTGGTTAATTGTGATGATTTACTAATACAAGGGAATGAATTAGTGAAACTTGACCATGATTTACTAAAACAAGAGAACGAATTGGTTAATTGTGATGATTTACTAAAACGATGGAACAAATTAGTGAAACGTGACCATGATTTACTATAACAAACAAAACAAATGAGCGAAACATTGCTATGATTTACTAAAACAAGTGAACAAATTAGTGAAACTTGGCCACAATTTACCAAAACAAGGGAACGAATTAGTGAAACTTGACCACAATTTACTGAAACAAGGAAACAAATTAGTGAAACGTGGTCACGATTTTCTAAAAGGAGGGATTGAATTTAGTACAATTCTGAAACAAATTAGTGAACCATGGCCACGATTTGCTAAAATGAAGGAACAAATTAGTGCAACGTGACCACAATTTACTATAACGATCGAATTAATTAGTGAAACATGACAACAATTTACTAAAATGATGGAACAAATTAGTGCAACGTGATCATGATTTACTAAAACAAAGCAACTAATTAGTGCAACCACAATTTATTAAAATGAGGGAACAAATTTATTAAAATTATTAAACAAATTAGTGTAACATGGCCACAATTTACTAAAACAATGGAATGAATTAGTGAAATGTGGCCACAATTTACTAAAATGAGGGAATTAATTTACTAAAATTATGAAACAAAATAATGAAACATGACCACGATTTACTAAAACAAAGCAACAAATTAGTGCAACGTGACCACACTTTACTAAAAAGATGGAATGAATTAGTGAAACGTGACCACTGATTACTATAACGATGGAATGAATTAGTGAAATTATTTACTAAAATGATGGGACGAATTTACTAAGATAATGAAACCAATTTGTGCTGTGACCATGATTTAATAAAACAAGGGACCGAATTAGTACAACATGGTCATGATTTAACTAAAACAGTGGAACTAATTAGTACAATGTGGCCACAACAAGGCAATGAATTAGTACAACTTACCATGATTTAACCAAAGTGAGGAAACAAGTTAATACAGCCATAACACATGGCAACAAATAATTAAGTTGTGGAAGCAAATTCTTAATTTGTGGTTATATGTATTGTTCCCATGTACAGGTCTTATAAAGTAAGGAGCAAACATTTCAGATATCTTGTAAATTTCAAACGTTCCTCTCAAACTCCATGCTATTTCATCCATTCATTTACTCATTAATTTGGTAGAAGCTAGCAAAACCAGCAAGATATTGAAGGTTGTGTGATGGATCCTTAAAAACTGTGAATAAAGCCTTGCATGGAAAAAGAAAATACGACACCGGACTACTTTAAATACAGGTTACATTTTTCCAATGTGTAGGTTCACTAGGTAAGTTTGGGTTCTGACGCAAAACCCCAGTTAAGAACCATTGGTTTAACAGCTGCCTACAGCTGCTGTTAATGGAAAACTCATCTTTAAAAGCATTTATAGTCTAGTAGCTAAACGGCAGGACTGACATTCCAATGATTATCCTTGCATCACACTCTAGCATCTCTAGGCCATTCCCTAAGTGCTCGTCACATTGGAGCGCTTGGGCTGTTCCTGAAGAGATATCTTTGCTGACAGGCTGCCAGCTAGATTTCAGCACGAGTTACCTGACTGGTGAACGAGTAGCTATTGCACTACACAGCTATAGGCTGTTTTAGCCCGTGATGGTTTCATAATAATTCAAGTAAAGATGAGAAATTAATTTCACCCTTAGGTTCTGTTTGGGGTTTGAAAGGCCTCAAGCTCTGTTCGACTTTTCCTAATTTTATGAGGATGGATTAAAAACAAGGTTTCAAGGTTCAAGATACATTGCTTCTGTCTGAGTACCACAGGTGTGAAATATTAGTAGTGTTTCCTTAGGCACCTAGCTAGTTACACCCTACACTGTAAAACATATTTTTCAAAGTTGTAAATAAAACAAATATTATTGCTATGTGTTGCAAGAAAATACTATTGCTGTTTCTTTGTTCCCACTGTAGAAACTAAATGGCAAATGACTTTAAATAAAACGTCAGAATACTTTAGCAATGGTATATTTATAATAATTGAGCAATACAGTAATTAGATCATATTTATTAATGTAAAAATACATTTCTCTCCCCATAAATTGACTCAAAAAAACTTTCTTAAATATGACAACTTTGAGGAAAAGCTTCAGTCAAAATCTATTTGGGATTAATTATAAATAATAATACTAATGATTACTTTCTTGTAACATTTATTGTACTATTATTATTTAAAAAAAACAGCTTTACTTGTGTTCTGTTTTCATTTTACTTTTAGTTTGTTTTACATATGTTGTTTTAGTAATTTTTGTACTTAAGTAACATATTTATTTTATTTCAATTTTAAGTTTTAACTGAAGTTTTTAAAGTTTAAGTTTTGAATTATCATCTAATATTTTATTCTAATATTTATTATGTTATTTCGATTAACAATAACAATTACATTTTTTAAGTTATATTTACATATTTTACATATATTTAGTTCATATATAAACAAATAGAAAGAAGGAAGAGAACGTGAAGTAGTACATTGATTTATTTAGATTTTGTATAACAGATAAACTATTTATTTACAAACAAATAAATAAATCTTCCTACACAATTTTCCCCAAACTCAAAAATAGTGGGGACACACTGTAAACCAGCTTGGCTCTTGAATATTAAACAGATGATGTAACTTTTGCCCAGTAGTGATTTGCTGAAAGGCAGTAAAGTGGGTGTTAGCTATAGGAGGATTACCGCTTATCGCTTGTACATTCGTTCAGTCCACTGCTGATGCAACCGGTTGGCACAAGCTTCTTCTTGGTTTTAAAGTCATTGTATTTCAAAACTAGCTATTTTTTGTTGTCACAACATGGCAAAGTTAAAAGCAACTCTCAAAATATACATTTTTAGAAGTGGGTCTAGTTAATTCACAGATTGTTTTGTCAGGGTGGCATGTTTAGTCTACTGTGTGCCAT
This sequence comes from Sinocyclocheilus anshuiensis, assembly GCF_001515605.1. Lineage (NCBI taxonomy): Eukaryota > Metazoa > Chordata > Actinopteri > Cypriniformes > Cyprinidae > Sinocyclocheilus > Sinocyclocheilus anshuiensis. The sequence continues at coordinate 14,628 of NW_015542360.1, read as the reverse complement.
AAATAAAAACAAGACACTTCAGATCATCAGGTTGTGTATATGTACACCAACACTCACATACATCAGATCAAAGACAAGCATCTGAATTGCTTCGAGCTTCATGTCGATCCAGAAAGACAACATCGTTTGACTTCAAAAAGGGAAAGGTAAACGAAAAGGAAGGAGTTGTGAGTTTCTCGCGAGCTGCCTGTGGAAAGACAAACTCCCTATATGACTGCAGCTCATGGCAACACTACATTCAATTGTTTGATATCTTGTAAATTTCAAACGTTCCTCTCAAACTCCATGCTATTTCATCCATTCATTTACTCATTAATTTGGTAGAAGCTAGCAAAACCAGCAAGATATTGAAGGTTGTGTGATGGATCCTTAAAAACTGTGAATAAAGCCTTGCATGGAAAAAGAAAATACGACACCGGACTACTTTAAATACAGGTTACATTTTTCCAATGTGTAGGTTCACTAGGTAAGTTTGGGTTCTGACGCAAAACCCCAGTTAAGAACCATTGGTTTAACAGCTGCCTACAGCTGCTGTTAATGGAAAACTCATCTTTAAAAGCATTTATAGTCTAGTAGCTAAACGGCAGGACTGACATTCCAATGATTATCCTTGCATCACACTCTAGCATCTCTAGGCCATTCCCTAAGTGCTCGTCACATTGGAGCGCTTGGGCTGTTCCTGAAGAGATATCTTTGCTGACAGGCTGCCAGCTAGATTTCAGCACGAGTTACCTGACTGGTGAACGAGTAGCTATTGCACTACACAGCTATAGGCTGTTTTAGCCCGTGATGGTTTCATAATAATTCAAGTAAAGATGAGAAATTAATTTCACCCTTAGGTTCTGTTTGGGGTTTGAAAGGCCTCAAGCTCTGTTCGACTTTTCCTAATTTTATGAGGATGGATTAAAAACAAGGTTTCAAGGTTCAAGATACATTGCTTCTGTCTGAGTACCACAGGTGTGAAATATTAGTAGTGTTTCCTTAGGCACCTAGCTAGTTACACCCTACACTGTAAAACATATTTTTCAAAGTTGTAAATAAAACAAATATTATTGCTATGTGTTGCAAGAAAATACTATTGCTGTTTCTTTGTTCCCACTGTAGAAACTAAATGGCAAATGACTTTAAATAAAACGTCAGAATACTTTAGCAATGGTATATTTATAATAATTGAGCAATACAGTAATTAGATCATATTTATTAATGTAAAAATACATTTCTCTCCCCATAAATTGACTCAAAAAAACTTTCTTAAATATGACAACTTTGAGGAAAAGCTTCAGTCAAAATCTATTTGGGATTAATTATAAATAATAATACTAATGATTACTTTCTTGTAACATTTATTGTACTATTATTATTTAAAAAAAACAGCTTTACTTGTGTTCTGTTTTCATTTTACTTTTAGTTTGTTTTACATATGTTGTTTTAGTAATTTTTGTACTTAAGTAACATATTTATTTTATTTCAATTTTAAGTTTTAACTGAAGTTTTTAAAGTTTAAGTTTTGAATTATCATCTAATATTTTATTCTAATATTTATTATGTTATTTCGATTAACAATAACAATTACATTTTTTAAGTTATATTTACATATTTTACATATATTTAGTTCATATATAAACAAATAGAAAGAAGGAAGAGAACGTGAAGTAGTACATTGATTTATTTAGATTTTGTATAACAGATAAACTATTTATTTACAAACAAATAAATAAATCTTCCTACACAATTTTCCCCAAACTCAAAAATAGTGGGGACACATTGTAAACCAGCTTGGCTCTTGAATATTAAACAGATGATGTAACTTTTGCCCAGTAGTGATTTGCTGAAAGGCAGTAAAGTGGGTGTTAGCTATAGGAGGATTACCGCTTATCGCTTGTACATTCGTTCAGTCCACTGCTGATGCAACCGGTTGGCACAAGCTTCTTCTTGGTTTTAAAGTCATTGTATTTCAAAACTAGCTATTTTTTGTTGTCACAACATGGCAAAGTTAAAAGCAACTCTCAAAATATACATTTTTAGAAGTGGGTCTAGTTAATTCACAGATTGTTTTGTCAGGGTGGCATGTTTAGTCTACTGTGTGCCATAAATAAAAACAAGACACTTCAGATCATCAGGTTGTGTATATGTACACCAACACTCACATACATCAGATCAAAGACAAGCATCTGAATTGCTTCGAGCTTCATGTCGATCCAGAAAGACAACATCGTTTGACTTCAAAAAGGGAAAGGTAAATGAAAAGGATGGAGTTGTGAGTTTCTCGCGAGCTGCCTGTGGAAAGACAAACTCCCTATATGACTGCAGCTCATGGCAAAACTACATTCAATTGTTTTCACATGTCTTTTTCAAAGAGCACAATAAAGCTGTAAGTGTGATGCTTTCCCTGACGAGTGCCTTTCAAATTGTTCCATCATTGCTGTGAAATGCAGGGGCAATTGCTCGACCCGGCAAAGCACCGCTCGACGCACTTATCAGCAAATGGCAAACAGCGTAAGCAAGCGCAAGCTAAGAGATGCTATCATAACCCCGTGGATACCTGGAAAATGCATTGCACTGTGTGACACGATTTAGATTTGCAGCGTTGCATCGCACAGATTAGCTGGCGGGAGGAGTGAAGATGTAAATATGGAATTATCAAGGATAACATTTTCCAGAACGGAAAACCAGTTGTTTAAACACACGGGAAGGTGGAAATTGTTGATTTATTTATTTATTTAATTTTTTTGCAGAAAGCATTTTTATTAAAGCATTTATGTTTGAACACATCTGCTCTCCCATTCAAACTCTGCTATAGGGTTTTTATATAAAGTGAAATATTTCACTCAGAATGTACATTGTCAACAATGTAGAATATGCATGCTCCTCATATAAGGGCAAAATACACACCAAAAAGCTCAAATGACACCAGCGTTATTTGTGTATTATTTATATACTATTGTTAATATTTTGAACAGGGTTATTATTGTTAGCTAAAACTACACAGGAATAAATAAATAAATAAAACTTTACTTGAAATAAAAGTAACATTAACTGAAATAATATAATAAAATAAATTAAAAGTTTAATAAAATAATAAAAAATAATAAAATTTAGTTAATAAAAAAAGTTAATTCAGCTAGTTGACAAGGCAACATTTTGTTTAGTTTAAGTTGAAGTACTAAAATAACAAAGTAAATCACTGAAAATAAAAACTAAAAGTTAAGAAAAACTATAGACATTTTAAAAAACATACAAAAAGACAACACAATGTTAATATAAACTTTAACTTATATGAAAATGAATTAAAATATTGAAGCAAAATATTGTTCAAAATATTAACAAAAAATAATCATCAATACTACAATAGCAATGATTTTGTATTAGCTTTTTTTTTTCAGTGTTTATTTTACCATTAGTTCAAGTTTTAGTAGTTTTGTTATTATTATTATTATTATTATTTAGTGGTCAAAACATTTCCAATATTTCTATTTTATTTTATTTTAGTGAATTTTTATATATTTGTTTTACTTTACAGTATACCATTATACAACACTACACTACAAGTGACATGATGTGAAGCAACATAATAGCTTTGAATCAATCGAAAGACTGTATTTTAAGATATTATTTGCCAATAATCTCACAAATTATTCACGGTTGTGCTAAAATAAAATGACACCAATGAATTTGAACTACTGCCATAAGGAAACAGTTTTTGAAACGTTAAGAGTGTGTAAAACAGATAACAGAGCTTTTATTTATGGATGAATTACTCCTTTAATGCGACAACAACAGGACGCTTCCTTGTCATGGAGAGTGTAAGACCTCAAGGCCTTTTCTCCACAGAGGATCCATCTCTCTTTTTGCACCATACATGCCCCCTTCATCCACAGGGCTCTTTATATCATTAGTTTATGTCCGCCACAAAATATAACACCACAGGGCCTTTCATTTATTAATCTGGCACTCGGATGAAGCCCATGGCAGTGCTGGACGGAGAAGCATGCCAGCTGGGTCAGTCTGTGTCCAGGCCTCACAATCCAGGGTTCACAATCTCCAGTGAGCAAAACGAATCGGCTCGGAAGCCTTTGGACACCGTTGTGCTCGGTTCGGTCTCCACGTGCACCAGGTGCCATCTCTATCAAACGTGACACAGTTTCGAAGACACCAGGGAGATGATTTTCTATTATTAGAGCAACGTTCCTTCCATCCATTCAACTCTGAACAGGAATACACTGCAAGCAGCAACTGAACTTCGCTTGTGCGATCAAGTAAAAATAGGGTGTTTCTTCAACTTTAGGCCTGTGGAATGAACGCACACTTTCACAGTTTGTTTATTTTGATCTAAAAATGTCCAGTGGTGTATATACATGAATTGAATTCTGTAATTTACTCAGTATTTCTTCAAAAAAGTCACATTTGCAGTTGTTCTGCAAAATTTTGCATTCAGAATTTAGTTTCAATAGGAATCAAAATGGAGTTTTGAACGCAGGCAAAATATTTCCTCAACAGGTTGGTCACGCAGATTGGAAGTTACGACTAATTGAAAGTTAGGTTTGAAAGTTATTTCTGTGTAAATGATGAATCTACACTATTGATAATAGAAAATAGCCCTTTTTGCTTGTGAAATTTCACCAAAATGTTGCTAATGTGACCACACCTGAATGAGATTTTTAACATTTTTTAAATAAAACATCTCACTCCTTTGTCATGCTGAGGCTAATTATATGCTATACACAATTAAATAATATATTGATTTGTTTTCAATAATTTGCTAAAATGTCACTGCAATTGAAGGAGAGTTGTAATATTGACATATATATATATATATATATATATATACAGTGGGTACGGAATGAGGAAAAAAATTTAACTTAAATGATTTTAGCAAATGGCTGCAATATAACAAAGAGTGAAAAATTTAAGGGGGTCTGAATACTTTTCGTACCCACTATATATATATTAAGATATAAAGTCTGGGTCTGATAGGTAAAACTAAAAAAATCTAAAATAAAATCTATTTGCAATAATAAATGTTGAATGTATTATTAAAATAACAAAAAAAAAATATATTATTACAGTATTAAAAGTTTATGGTCTGAAATATGCATTTTTGTTGTTGTTTTAAAGAAATCAGTACTTTTGATAATCAAGGATGCATTAAATTGGTCAAAAGTGAAAAGTAAAGACATTGTTTACCAAAAAATTTTTATGTCTAAGAAGTAAATAAAATAAAATAAAAATAAAATAAAAAAGTTCAAATAAATACTGTTCTTTTAAACTTTCTAGTTATGGCGGGGTTAATAATTAATGATAATTGATAATAATAAGATGTTTATTGGGCAGCAAATCAGCATATTAGACTGATTTCTGAAGGATCATGTGACACTGAAGATTGGAGTAATGATACTGAAAATTCAGCTTTGCATCACAGGAATAAATTAAATGTTAAAATATATTCAAATAGAAAACACTTACTTTAAATTACAATAATATTTCATAATATTACTGTAGATACTGTATTTTTAATCAAATAAATGCAGTCTTGGTGAGCAGAAGAATCTTCTTTCAAAACCAGTAAAAATTATTACCGACCCCAAATGTCTGAATGGTAGTTTATAACAAAAACGCCAGTACAAAATAATTAAAATCAACACAAAGTGCCAGCAGTTGATGAAACACCTCTAAATGTAAAGACACAGCTTCTCAAGAAAAGCGTCAAGAAATTTGACGCTTGAAGAATAAGTCTTAGCACCCCATCATCACAACCGCTGAACCCACATGAAGCCATTGAAAGTCACACAACACTGAGAGACACTGGTCTTCCCTAAAAATCATCAGCATAATCGTCTCCAAAACTGATCAATCTTACCAGCAATAGTGGCTCTTTTTGGCAGGATGGTGACGGCACCAACGGCGGCGTCCTCCAGGCCTTGAATAGGGCTGTTCTTGGCTCCCCAGCTATCCGAGCCGATCCACAGGAAATGGCCCACTTGATCGGCTCTTTTGCTAGCGTTAAGGATCCCCCTGCAAACATTCCCACACAGGAAACCATTACCATGACTTCGAAGCCCTCTGTGACTCTTCAACATCGCAGGAGATGTAGGCTTGCGATTGTAATAGCATCCAGATTGAATCGTTATTGTGTATGAAATACAAAAAAAAAAGCAATTTTCAATGGGTTTGCTTGAATGATATGTTGATGTCATTAATCAATACCCCAAGCGGCTGAGCTTATCCAGCAAACAAGATATAAAGCCCTGAAGTGCACCCTTGAGTTTTATCTAAGTAATAGCTTTCAGGCCAATAGAGTATTGACTTGTTGTCATCGAGAACTTTTATGTTGTTTTCTTTGGAGCTCGAAAGGGAGCAATTAATTGCTTGAAAATGAAATTTACTATAGCTCTGTCTTGCGATTTCCGCTTCCTCTTCCTCTTCCTCTCCTGTCAACAGCTTACCGAATGTCTTCGTCGTAAGCGAAAATAATGACCGCCCGGGCATGACGGGTCTCCAGCAGCTGTCGGATAATCTTGTCAAAATCAGCCTGCTTGTGGTCGTGAGGGATCTTCAGGGACTGAGCGATGCAGATTCCACCTACAGAAAGAACAGAAAGAGACCCGTGAGTGAAGCCGGTGATGCCGGGGGAAAGAAAAAAAAAAAAAAAAGGAAGAACTTTTCTCTAATGTTGGCATACGGTTCCCGTTCGGTTCCATAATGTTGTTGGGAGGTTTTTGTGACAACCTAAAGATGACGTATAAAGAGTGCTCCTTAATGGTTATATTTTGGGTTTTATTTTTTATAAATATTTTTATTTTTATAATCAAAAACAGAACATTTCAGGGCTTTATTTACTTACAACCTAAAGAGAACCTTTGAGAATGTTATTATTATTATTATTATTATTAGAATTTATTTATTTATTTGGATTTCATTTTTATAACCTTAATATAATATTTTTTTTCTAAACATGAATTAAACTTGCAGGGTTTATTTATTTACAACCTAAATAGAACCTATACAGATTATTATTTATTTATTTATTTACAACCTAAAGATAACCTATACAGAATGTAATTATTGTTATTATTATCATTTATTTATTTGGATTTTATTTTTATAACCTTAATATAATCATTTTTTCTAAACATAAATTAAACTTGAAGGGTTTATTTATTTACAACCTAAAGAGAACCTATACAGATTATTATTTATTTATTTACAACATAAATAGAACATATACAGAATGTTATTATTATTATTATTATTGTTATTATTATTATTATCATCATCATTTTAATTTCTTTCTTCTTAGGTTTTATTGTTACTACCTTATTAGTTGAGATTTCTGTAACCATAAATTAATATTGCAGGGATTTTTATTTTATTTTATATTCTGTCTGTCTGACTGTCTGTCTGTCTGTCTGTCTGTCTGTCTGTCTGACTGACTGACTGACTGACTGACTGTCTGACTGACTGTCTATCTAATCAAACACTAACCTTCCCAGAATGTTGCAGGGATTGTTTATTTTATTTTTTATTTATTTTATATTTTGACAACTTAACTTACAGGACATTCTGTAATGCTTATTTTTTTAGGTTGTATTTCTATAATTCTAAAGTAACCTTCATAGAACATTGAAGGGAGTTATTTTTATGACAACCTAAATATAACCTACACAGAACATCCTCTAATGCTTATTACATTCTATTTTTATAACCATAAACCGACCTTTCCAGAATGACACAAGAAGCTATATATTTATACATTGGGGCGATGTCTATTTAAGACCCCTGACCTGCAAATATGTGATGGATATCACATAGGAACGTCCTGAACAGCCCTGCCAAGAAAAAGTGTTAGGATTTGTCAAAATCCATCAACAGTTCTTCAGGTTTTGAATCAGATAGAAATGGAATATGTCACTCTTTCCTACCAACCATTTTCAAGACATCCACCCATTAAATATGAATATTCAACATGATAGACAGGATCGCTCTACTTAGGAACATCAAAATTCAACGCTGTTTGGTAACGATGTAAGCAAAAGTGAAATACAACTTCATCTTTTTTTATAGTTTGCAGGTCGATGACGACTCCAGATCTCTCTGGTGATTTATTAGACGGCCAGTGTCGATATCTGAGTCCGTGCCCGCTGCCCTGGAGAGTCGCTTTTATGAGCGTGGCATCAGAAGATCGGAAATGCGATAAAAAAGGACAGACAAACGACGTAAACCCATGGCAGCTGCTTCAGTACGCTGGCTGCTCTGGAAAGAGAGGCGCTGAACTTGGCATCACTCCCTGTTTGTCTCGCTGAAATCCCACAGCCGCGCTCTTGTGTTCCCGTTCACTGCACAGTGTACTTAGCCATGGGAATTTTTCCCATTATCGGGAATATTCACTGGGGAAGCTCACACTGTTCTGCCATTCTGAGATAGACGAATCCCACAGAGCAGAATGAATGTCAGAATAGGGGTTGTTCATTGCGATTCCAGGGCTGTACAGTGCGACATATATGCACGTGCTACGAAAATACTGGTCTGTGCGATGAATAAATTTACCACTGTAGCATGCGTGCGATACAGTTTTGCATGTTCATAACACAGCCGCTTAATAGTGTGACGTGATTTCGTTGTGCTTGTTTGTGTGTGTGAGATTGATTATACTTGGTAGTTAGGGGTGTGCGATATGACGATATTTGATTGTGGACGATTAAAATGTTTCCACGATCTGCTTTTGAAGAAATATCGGTGTATCGTGCTACAGCGCACATTCGACACTATTGAAAGACAGATGACAGAATTTTCATTTTTGGTGAACTAGCCTATTCTTTTAATGTTAGTAAAACAACAAAACAGAAAAAATCACTCACTGCTCTTGACTTTTGAAAGTTGCTTTTAAAAAAGTATAATTGATGTATATAGTGTTTTATTTTAATATTTGTTCATTCAATTTTTTTGAATGCTACTGCTAAATGCTGTACCTGAAAAATAAAGCACTATTTGTTTTATTTGTATATTATGTGTATTTGTAATGTATATCTTTGTTCTTATTTTGTAATAACAAAGATAAAATAATGACAAAGATTTTTATCTTTGCTCACTTTGCCTAAATGTCTGCAATTGTTTTTTATTTTATATTTTGTTAAGGTGTAAGAGGTGTTATGTTTCTGCACTCTTCCATTTTTAGCAAATTAAGAAAACTTTGTCTAAAACAATTTTTGTGATGGTTTGTATTTTTTGTGCCTGTGCTACAAAACTTTCAACCTCTGTAGCACCAGTGCTATGTGAAAAAAAAGTTAACGTACAGCCCTGGATTCAAATGCGCTTGGTCACATGAATGTGAAAACACATGCTCAAAATGCTAATGCTGTCTAGGTTTCCAATGTGCTGTACAGTTTTGCTTACTAAATTCACCCTTGTATTCCAGACGCTTTGTAAATCAGTTCATGAGAATCATAAAACAATATCAGTGGCTCAGTGACTGATTCGTTAGATTGATTCAAACTCAATAGTATATGAAAAAAGCAGCAGCAAATGTCATTGAGTCATTGAATCAGTCTCGCAGTATGTTTTTCAGTCAGCATTTTATTTAACATTTTCCCGCCTTTTTAGCTTATTGCATTACATTAATTCAGACTACAAACCTCAGGTAAAATCAGGTAAAATATGATTTCTTATTACACAATAGGTTTTCTTTTTCTTTGTTTTGCACATCAGTTTGTGCGAATCTTAAAAAAGAATAATGACACTGATGGATTCATTGAGTGATTCGTTACATGATTCTACAAACTTGAATCATCCTAAGGAGTATATGATTCTTTTTGACCACCTCACATGAGTCATTTGTTCATGAATCAGACTTTTCAGCCCGATCTCACGGCAATTCATACATATTTTACGAGGTGGCTAATTCGTACGAATTTGTACGACCTCAGTCATACAAATTCATACGATTTTTGCTAAATCGTATGTATTTTACGAGTTGCACAATTCGTTTGAATTTGTACGAATGACCTACAGCAAACCCCGCCCCTAAACCTACCAGTCACTGTGGTTTAGACAAATCGAACAAAATCGTTGTAAAATACGTATGAATTGGTCATGAGATAGCGTTGGACTTTTCTCATTTTGGGGTATGATTCTTTTCAATCAGTGCTTTGTTTACCATTTTCCCACCTTTATAGTTTATAACTTTACATTAATCCAGACTGCAAACTTACAACTCAGGTAAAACAAGATTCCTCTATTTTAAAATATGATCTATCTATCTTTGTTTTGCAAGTCAGTTTATATGAAACATGAATAAGAATAATGACACTAACAGATTCATTAGAATCATTCAAACAAAGTAACTTGGGATGACATGATTCTTTTTGACCAGCAGTTCTAATGAATCATTTGTTCATGAATCAGATTTTAATGGTATTGTGGTATGATTCTTTAACAATTTCCTGCCTCTTTAACTCATTAGATTACATTAATTCAGACTACTAACTTTCAACTCAGCTAAAATGAGATTATTTTATTATGAAACATGATTTCTTCATCTTTGTTTTGCAAATCAGCTCATGCTAATCACCAAAGAGAATAATGACACTGACAGATTCAGTGATTGATTCGGTGGAATGGTTTAAACCAACTAACTCGAATGTACATTATTCTTTTTGATCAAATGATTAAAATAATGTGTTCACATGAGTCATTTGTTCAAACTCAGGTAAAATAAGTTCTTTATTATAAAGTGTGATTTCTTTATCTTTGTTTTGCAAATCAGTTTGTGGGAATCATGAAAAGGAATAATATCACTGACAGATTCAGTGACTGATTTGTTAGAATGATTCAAGTGGAAAACTTGGGAGTAACTGATTCTTTTTTTGACCTGAATTGATTAAAAGAAGCACCTCACATGAGTCATTTGTGCAGGAATCAGGTTTGACTCATTTTGCAGTATGACTCTATTCAGTCATTGTTTTATTTGGCATTTTCCTCTCCTTTTACCTCATTACTTTATTTCAGACTAAGGTAAAATGAGACCTTCACAATAAAATATGATTTTTTTAAATCTTTGTTTTGCAAATCAGTTTATGTGAATCATTAGAAAGGACAGTGAAGCTGACAGATTCAGTGACTGATTCATTAGAACGATTGACCATTTTACGAATTCAACAATTCAATATGCATAATAAATTAAATCTGGAAAACAAAATTTAGATGAAAACGGAATATAAATTAGTTAAACTGCACTAAAGTCAGTAAGATTTTGACAATTTGTCATTTCCTGCTGTACTGTACCGTCAGATTAAACCGCTACACCATGAAAGGAAGTCCAAAATTTGAATCTTTCCGGCCTTTCGAGTTGAGTTAATGCGATTTAATTGATTTGTCAACTAATGTTAACTGACCAATTAGGATCTTCCAGAAGCATGTCACCAAATGGCAGGAGTCGCGGTAAATTGACATGGACAGGCCCTGCAGACACCAATTATAATTAAATCCCTCTTAGCCATGGGTTTCAATCCCAACACGCCTCGGAAAATACACAATGCATGCTGACAATGTATGCGGCATGAATCACCAAAGCGGACACAGACTGTATATTCCCTATACAGCACGCCGAGAAATCTCGGAAATGTAATCCAGCCATCGTTTATGGCGCTCTTTGTCTTTTGTAAAACACTGTTCACCAATGCTAGCGTTCTACTGAGTCGAGATATTTTGAAGTGTGTTGGTATGTATCATTGTTAAACCACTGCAGGTCTCCGTCACTCATTTCAGTCCTGAAATATACCTATGGACAGTTTCATAACTCAAATTCCTGTTACTATAACATGAACTCTGTTGAAACCCGAATTCAAATGCCTTTATTCGTATGTACATGTGGCAGATGCTCGAATTTAAAGTGATGTACTGCACAGTTCATTCAAGCTCTACATTTGATCAGTATTTGCAGACAACCCTGGCTTTGCAAACGCTGTGTGTTTCTGAGCTAATGTTGAGGAGAAAAAAACTGTAGAATACTTTGAAATGTTATAAACATGGTAAAATGTATGAAACAGAGCTCTAGTTGGAAGAAGAAGAATCTATAATAATAATAATAATAATAATAATAAAAGTAAAAATAATTGATTTATTAAAAATAATCAGCATCATCATCATCATCATCATCATCTCCATCTTCAGTAATTGAAATAAAGCAGAAATAAAAATATTTGTAGAATTTATTTATTTTTTATTTAAATTAAAAAAAAATAAAGATGTTGTTTTGGCAGCTAACTGAAATAAATAAGTGTAAGCTGAAGTACTAAAATAATCAATCAATCGATCGATAAAAAAAATGTAAGTAAAAACAATCGCTTTAATAATAATAATAATAGTAATAATAATAACAATAATAATAATAATAAATGTACATTTTAATTTACTACAATTTAAAAAATGTTGCCTTGTCAATTAACTGAAATAACAAACAAACAAACAAATAAATAAAATCAAATTAATGATTAAATGCTATTAATAGTAGAAGCAATAGTACAATTAATTGATTTAATAATAATACTAACCATGAATAACAACAACAACAACAACAACAAAACAACAACAACCAATAGTACAATTAATTGATTTAATAATAATACTAACCATGAATAACAACAACAACAACAACAACAACAACAACAACAAAAACAACAACAAAACAACAACAACAACAATAATAATAATAATAATAATAATAATCATCATCATCATCATCATTATCATTATCATTATTATTACTAAATAAAAATAATTGTTGCTTTGGCAATTAACTGAAATAAGTGAAAGTTGAAGTACTAAAATAACAAAAAAGCACATAATAAATGAAAACCAAACAAAAATATGCAAAAAAGCAAAAAAGGTTAATGCAACAACAACAACAACAACAACAATAATAATAATAATCATTATTATTATTATTAGTTGTTGTTATAATGTATTGAACACTGCTATATTGTGTATTGCTGTTGTAAATTTAAGAGCTGCTGACAGTACAAGCTCAAAGAGATAAAAGTGAAGAGATCCGATCAAGTAAAAGCAGGTTTAGTAGCAGGACACTGCCATTTCTCAAGGCCAATACTGTTATTCACATCCATAAAGCCGGACGTCACTCTTCGCTGCTGGAGACGATCACTAACAGACTGCAGTGGCCTGACCTGGATCTGATTCCTCTTCTCGCACCGTCTGAAATGACCAGCGTAATCCAGGACAAACCGCAAGACGTAATCACTTTCTCAAAGAACTCCCGCTTTCATCCATGTTCACTCAAAGTATTGACCTGATGGGCTTTTACATTTAACAAATAGACAAAACAAATGTACAGATTATATACCAACTAGGGTTGGGTACCGTTCACATTTTAACCAGTGATATCAAACCAATATATAGGGTTGGGTACCGTACACATTTTAACCGGTACGGTACCGGTATCGGTACCTGAATTTCGGTGCTGGTACCCAACGGTACCTTTTTTCGGTACTTTACTCTCTGTGTAATTACACAAACATTTATTTCAGTGAAAAAATAAGTCCAAAAGTCTCAATTTCAACATTTTGAACAAAAGTGCCCTACAGACCTTTTCTTTCTTTCTTTTTTTTCCCCCAGAAATTCTTGTTTTAATTTTTCTGAAAAAGGCATTAAACATTTATTTTAAATCAAATGAAAATTAAATCCTTTTATTTTTTTGGCAAACAAACTGAGGTTTACTGTTGAAATTAATACATGGAAGTGAAAATCAAATGAAGGCATTAAACATTTATTTTAAATCAAATGAAAATTAAACCCTTTTATTTTTTTGGCAAACAAACTGAGGTTTACTGTTGAAATTAATACATGGAAGAAAAATTGTGTAAATATTCCTTTAAAACATTTTTTAATAGGCTAATAATTTTATTATTTTTTTCTACAATTAAGTGATTCATCTGGTTGTAATATTTATTTTTATCATTTAATTGTTTTATTTACATTTGATAGAAAATGGAATATTTAAAGATGTACATTATACTGTACAAAAGTAATACAAGAGTAATATATTTTTGTTACATGTTAAACCGTACTTTTATTTTGACAGGTTGCCATAAAGCTACTGTGTGATGCTAGTTTTCTCAAATGAAACGGTAAAATTCTCGCGAAGTGACTCTCACAGCAGCCCTGGAGATTAAGTTTTTGTGTTCATGCCGTCATATAGTGAGATGCAGAGGCCGAAAATCACCGCGAGCGTCACGCATGCTTCAGTATTTGTGTAGTAAACAAAACCGCGTTTCCGCCATTCATACATACAGAGGCAAGCAGAACATGCAGGATTCATATTTAAACCGTCTTTTTGCATTTTAATATTCACAAACACTAATTTATATCGCGATTCGAATTAAGTGGCTACTTTTGATTTATTCGTCCAAAATTGACGCATTCCGTGGCATTTACTATAGAGTAAATTAGAGGATCCCGTCTGTGTTTTCGCAGAAACTATATGGCCCTAGAAATGTAACCACACTTCAGAACATTTCGGCTTGCCCTGTGTGTTGTTTGAACGAGTTGCAGGTGTGACCTCATGTCACAGGGTCGCTCTTTCTCTCTCTGTAGCATATGCGCCCAGATGCGTTCTCAGGT
>NW_015542359.1:205378-206014 GCF_001515605.1 Sinocyclocheilus anshuiensis | reverse complement strand
CAAGGTGAATGCATACCTTGACTCTAGGGTCAAACAACTAAAAATCAAGTCAAGAATCTTGTTACCCCAAACTCAGATACTCAAAAATCTTAGTTTCAGTAGTCACGTGCAGGGTTGACTATTGTAATGGTCTCCTCACCGGCCTTCCCAAGAACACCATTAGACAGCTGCAGCTCATCCAGAACGCTGCTGTCAGCATTCTGACTATAACCAGAAAATCTGAGCATATCGCACCAGTCCTCAGGTCCTTACACCGGCTTCCAGTTATATTTAGGATTGATTTTAAAGTACTTTTACTCGTTTATAAATCACTCAATGGCCTAGGACCTAAATACTTTGCGGATATGCTCGCTGAATATAAACCTAACAGACCACTCAGATCATTAGGATCGTGTCAGTTAGAAATACCAAGGGTTCACTCAAAACAAGGGTAGTCCACTTTTAGCTATTATGTCACCCGCAGTTGGAATCAGTTTCCAGAAGAGATCAGATTTGCTAAAACATTAGCCCCATTTAAATCCAGACTCAAAACTCATCTGTTTAGCCGTGCATTTACTGAATGAGCACTGTGCTACATCCGAACTGGTTGCACTCTATTTTATGTATAACCATTTTCTATTCTTAACTGTTTTAATT
>NW_015542359.1:200077-203364 GCF_001515605.1 Sinocyclocheilus anshuiensis | reverse complement strand
CACCAGGTCCTAGGTCCTTACACCGGCTTCCAGTTATATTTAGGATTGATTTTAAATTACTTTTACTCGTTCACTCAATGGTCAATGGCCTAGGACCTAAATACATAGCAGATATGTTCACTGAATATACGTGTCAGTTAGAAATGCCAAGGGTTCACTCAAAACAAGGGGAGTCCGCTTTTAGCTATTATGTCACCTGCAGTTGGAATCAGTTTCCAGAAGAGATCAGATGTGCTAAAACATTAGCCACATTTAAATCCAGACTCAAAACTCATCTATTTATCAGTGCATTTACCGAATGAGCACTGTGCTACGTCCGAACTGGTTGCACTGTATTTTAGGTATAACCATTTTCTATTCTTAACTGTTTGAATTCATTTTTAAATCAATTTTTAAATCATTTAAAAAGTTTTTTTAAATTCCTTGTTTTACTGTTGAATTTTTTATGATTTTTTTATGATTATTTTACTTCCTTTTATGTAAAGCATTCTGAATTACCATTGTGTATGAAACGTACTATATAAATAAACATGCCTTACCTTGCCTTGCCTAACCGTCCTGGTCATCCTAAATACTAGTTATGGTCAATGAGATGAAGACATGCAGAGGTAGAGAACACAACAAACATACCCCTTTGGGTCATGAAGCACCCTGTCTAACACAACACACATTCTCCAGAATGGGGTAAAGATGGGTTCATTATTTCATGATGAAGACAGACTGAATATTCAGATACCAGATGATCAGCGCCTCACACTCCATCCCAGTAGGTGGCGGAATATGCACCAAAAGCTGGTTTGCCAACCCCCATTAAACATCATAAGAAGAAGAAGAAGACTTCAGACAAGGCCACCGGGGGCAATACCCCACAATACTCGTACACCGCAGCGGTCTAAATATACACGTTGGACTTCTAAATATACGCATGCTCAGATACCCTATATAAAAAGACTCACATCTCTGCACTATTTGTGAAGTATACAGTCTGTCCCTGTTGCAATGTTACAATTTAGTGATGTTAGCGATGCAAAGTCAGATTAATTTTCGCGAACGGATTCTTTCGGGGAGTTTGGATCAATGAGCCGCTTCAAAGAACCGATTCGTCGGTTCCTTTAGTCATCATGCAATGATGTCAGCATACATTTCTTTTCTAACAACTCACTGTCATGTTATATCAATGAAACATTACACCTCACCTCTCCAAGATACCTTGAAGGACCTATCTGAGAGGTAAGACTCAAACCACTGGAGTGCGGTTTCTGAGATACCCTTTGCCAATAGGGTTGCCATGAGGATCTGATGGTTAACCGTGTCAAACGCAGCTGACTGATCCAGCAAGATAAAACTAGTTCAAGTGTTTTTGCAATGAAAGGAAGAAGGGAAACCAGTCTGTAGTTCTCTAAAAGAGATGGGTTATGGAAAGTCTTGATTTTGTTTTGGGGGTGTACTAGAACAGGCTCTCATACTTTACAAGATTGTTCGAAAAACACATTATTTTTCACATATTTTACATTATTACAACAGCTCTCTCCCCAGTCTGTCATGAACAGCTCGAATAGTTCCTGTATCAAATGAAGGCCCACCTTCTGAAATACGAAATGTGCTGTGATTGGTTAGCTGGACCAGTGTGTTGTGATTGGCATGTGCTGTGATTGGTTAGCTGGGCCAGTGTGTGTTGTGATTGGCACCACTCAGCGCCTGGTTGGGAAATGTCATGCCCCTTACCATAGCCGCCTGCGAGCTTCAGTGTAAATATTGCGGCAAAATCAAATAAATTTGAGCGCGATTTAAACCCGGATGATTGTAACTACTCTAAGTTCGTCTGCCTTGGGAAAGCTATCATGTCTCCGACATAGTGATAAAACTCGTTGCCTTCTCTAGTGCAGCTCAACCAGGTCTCGTCCCATTCATCGGTATTTGTGATATCACAAATCCCGGAAAATATGCGGTGTAGTCCAAACGAGTCGTTCGTTGTAGTTTTTGAAAAGTGATTTCTGTTAAATAAAATATCTCCTTTTGAAGTGGACTTTGAGCTTTGTAACTTTGCAGATCTTTTTTATGCTCAAACAGCAACATTACAGACTAACTAAAGTTGAAAAGTGAAAAAGCATAATAGGACCCCTTTAAGTAGTGGGGTTATACAAGCCTGTCTATTTTAAATAAATTAATATAGATTATTATATAAATTTATAGATATGGTAACCTTGCATATTGTCTGAGAACCACACAGAGGCACTCTTGCTATGCAGTTTGAAGCACCGTTTATTCCATGCAACTGAGATCAGTTTGACACTTTGACACTTTTTGGTTTGGTTTGGGAGTGGGGATGTTTGCCAGGGTGGGCCAAGCTTGTGAAATTACATAAATTATTCTGTTCAAAGCTTGCAGATCATTGGTGCCCTGACAGTGTGTTATTTCCCTTATTCACAGAAAGCACTTTGCTAGAAAAACTGGAAAGTAGCATCATACACATGCTTTTTAATGTGCTTAATTATTCAGTGTAAAGAGAGCTAATGATAGACTTCAGATCAATGCTTCCCGGCAGATCAGACAGCACTATGACACTAAAGCCTGCCTGTGTGCTTTGGTCTGACTGATGTTCGGTTAGATTACTTTTTTAAAGTTCTGTGATATGGGCTGAAATTTTGAAGGCAACATAAGTGTCTCAATTAAGAGTATCAGTATGGCTTTTAATATATATAGGATATATAGGATAATATACTATATACTATAGCATACTATAGAATAAAGGCCATTCCAGCACAAGACTCAAATAAGTAAACAGATGTAAAAGAGGAAGGACAATGCTTCAACCTTTATTTAGATAATTTCACAATGACAGATGATTAAGATTAATGTAAATAAAATCAACCCAGTTCATACTGTAGCTTACATTTAAGGACTTGTGGTCACATTGATGAAGGAGAGCATTTAAAGTGTTTTAAAACCTACAGTCTGGTCAAACTGATGTCAGTTGCATGGAATAAGCAGTGCTACAAAATGCATAGCAAGAGCGCCTCTGTGTGGTTCTCAGACAATGTGCAAGGTTAGCATAACTATAAATGATGTAATAATCATAATAATCTATATGAATTTATTTCAAATGTAATTTATTCCTGTTATGGCAAAGCTGAATAGAGGAGTTTCTGTAATGTTTTTTAATTGTGTGATTACCATTATGCAGAAGAGTGTTGCCTAGACTCAGGGCCGCATTAAGACCTCACTGGGCCCTGGGGCTATGACTTACTGCAGGGCCCCCCATCACAATAATGATATATATAGCTTAA
>NW_015542359.1:199347-200012 GCF_001515605.1 Sinocyclocheilus anshuiensis | reverse complement strand
TATATATATATATATATATATATATATATATATATATATGATCAATAGGATTTTATGGTATCAAACATTTTTGATGAACTGAAATTTCATAATTCTTGTTACCAATTTCAATCACAAAAAAAAAAGCTTACTGAACCAGTAAACAGTCAGAAATTATAATAGCACAAAGATACATACAAAATCAACCTACTTGAAAAATTTAAAAAATGAATAAGAAATATTATATTGTATAAAGTAAATGTACAAATAGACTGTATAGTCTTCAGTGTATAAATTCAATATACATTCATTTTTATTTATTTTACAAAAGTGATTCAGTCAAGGACAGTGAGTGATTTTCTTTCTGATGTTTGATTTACATTATTGACACAAATGGCAACAGCAGCTATATTAGGCTGCTTTAGAGGAATAGTTCACCCAAAAATGAAAATTATGTTGTTGTTCTAAACCTGTATGAGTTTCCCTCTGCTGTTGAACGCAAAATAATATATTTAGAACAATACTGGTAACAAAAAAAAAACACTATTGGAGTCAATGGGACCAGAAACTTTCTGGTTATGAACATTCTTCAAAATATCTTTTTCTGTTTTGTTGAGGAGAACAAAGAAGGTTTAGAACAACTTGAGGGTGAGTAAATGATGACAGTATTTTCATTTTTGGGTGAA
>NW_015542359.1:198948-199136 GCF_001515605.1 Sinocyclocheilus anshuiensis | reverse complement strand
TTTAAATTCAAAGAGACAGGATAGTCTGTGCATGATCTGATGTTTTATTCGGACCCAGAATAAGGCGAGATGAATATCGTGGAGTGCTAAACACTCCATGCAGTGTGTGTTTCATTCATACTCCAAGCCGGAGGGCGCTCTCGCGTAGAAAGTCGTACGAGGAAATTCCTAATATGGACAAAAGCGTC
>NW_015542359.1:169721-198731 GCF_001515605.1 Sinocyclocheilus anshuiensis | reverse complement strand
AAAACTGAGCTGTATTGTCCGTACAGTATCTGTGACTTTACAAACGACCCAAAGAAATGGCCAGTGTCGTTTCCTGACGTCATTTTTTGTAACCCGATTGAGTCTCCAGCTAGAGACAACTGTAATATCAGTATCCCATGGTCATCGTGAGATGACTGGTATGAAGTGGTTTAATCGGGGAACAGACAGTTTTTTCCCATTAGTTATCAGAACAGAAAATACAGGCGACAAAATTATGTTTATTAAGCAAATAACGGTTCAGTATTGCAATTAAGAGCTATGTAAGCATTAATATTTTACATTGGCCACTTAAAATATTTTATGATTTAGCGCTCTCATGATTATAACTACAAAACTAGCCCTATGAAAAAGTGTAAGATAATAATCAGTCACCTTGACTGATGAAGTTAATACGCATGCGCAGGCAAACGCTCAAGCGCGTCACACACGATCCGCCTACTCTTGCATAATTGACACCCTCTCATTAGCATGTTGCGCAGAGGGGAAAAAAATGTGGAACTACATTCAGAAATAAATGAGTGATGAGTGATCAAAGGAAAATAAACAGGATGAGTTTAGCATTTCCTTAAACATTTTCCATTTGCCCACCAATTTATATTATTTATTTGCCTACTTTCATCACATGTATAATTATTTATTTATGTATTTAAACAAGAATACGTGTATTTATGCACACATTTATTTATTTATTAGTGTAGTTATTTATTTATTTATTGTTTTTGCAGGTTTCGTCCTCCATATAAAGGGACAAAAAATTGGGGTGGGGGGGGAAAAAAAATCAATTTGTTTTTGCGTTCTCTCCCAAAACTTTTGCGTTCCCTCTGAAAACTTTTGCGTTCTCTCGCAAAGACATTTGTGTTCCCTCGCAAAACTTTTGCGTTCTCCGGCATAACCAGTTGAGTTCAGACAAACACTTCCTGTTTACTTCACGCTTCCAGTGGTTCAGACAGCTCTGTACATTCATAATGGAGCAGTTCATAGAGTTTTATTTTGAACTTGGACTGAAGTATAAAGAAATAAGGTCAGTGCTTTGTTCAAGGCACGGTTTTGACGTCAGTGACACTGAAAAGGATATTACGCGAAAAAGGACTGTTTCAACGGAAAAGTTACTCGGCCTTAGTGGACCTTGTTGATTTCATTGGTCATCAGCTGCAGTACGCTGGGCAACTTCATGGGTACCGATGGATGTACGCGAAATGCAGAGAGAAAGGTCTGCGTGTGAGAAAAGAGGATGTGCGCATGGTGCTGAAGGAATTGGATCCTGCAGGAGTTTCAGTGAGGACAGCCAGACGTCTCAGACGGCGCAACTACTTTGCTAAGGGACCCAACTTTATTTGGCATTTGGACTCATACAATAAGTTAAAACCATATGGCGTTTGTATTATTGGCTGCATTGATGGCTTTTCGCGTAAGATTATTTGGCTTAATGCCTACACAACTAGTAGCGATCCAAAGCTAATCGGTGGTTAATCGAAGCGGTGGAGTGTTTGGGAGGATGCCCTAGAGTTGTTAGGGGGGATCTTGGAACTGAAAATGATCATGTAAGAGACTTTCAACGTTTTCTTCACATCAGTCACGAAGATGAAACCCTTGACAGCTATTTGGAAGGTGCAAGTACTGCCGACCAAAGGATCGAGTACTGGTGGGGGTTTCAGCGCAGAGTGCATGGAATTCTGGATTTCCCTGTTCGCTGACCTCAGAGACAATGGATTCTTCGATGGAAGATTCTTGGTCAAAAGTTTGCTCCAGTTCTGCTGCATGGGACTCATATGTGTGTGTGTGTGTGAAAGAGGGAGAGAGAGAAAGTGGGGGACTGGGGAGTGGGAAAGAGGAGGGAGAGAAGGGGGGAAGTCACCAAAAATTGGAAATGTTGTCATTACCCCATTGTTCCAAACAATACAACACATGACTGTTTTTGGTGGGACACCAAGACATTCAGAGCAGTATCCATCATCCTTTGGTTTCCACAGATGTCTGGATGTTTGAAACAATGATACACTTAGTAAATGAGG
Organism: Sinocyclocheilus anshuiensis; assembly: GCF_001515605.1. NCBI lineage: Eukaryota > Metazoa > Chordata > Actinopteri > Cypriniformes > Cyprinidae > Sinocyclocheilus > Sinocyclocheilus anshuiensis. The sequence goes on along the minus strand of NW_015542359.1, from coordinate 196,698 downwards.
ACACAATTTACAGTTTTGAGTTCTCCATTTCGAAGTTTTGCCTAATTTTATTTTTATTGTAATATTTTACAGGATGAGCTGGATGACACTGCACAGATTTGTAATGCACACACCATTAGGCCATCAAAGAACATCAGTAACCCCAGTGGTCGGCCCAGTGTGATGTATGCACTGCCTGAGCTCTACCACACCAGAGACTTCCTCACCTCAGCCGACACTAAAAGTGTTCAATTGTGCAAGAACGAATGCACTTCCTGATGCCCCATACCATGTGATCCAGATGTAAATGAACTGTGTAATGTTATAATCTCTGAGTCTCGGTTGAACATTCCAAGAGACCCATATCAAGCTGTGAACTTATACATGCATTTAAGAGATGTGATCAGGGCATTACTGTAAGTAAGAAGGCAAGGTCATTTTTATCTGAAATATTTACATAATCTGTAGACAATACTGTCCCCAGGGGAAACCTGCAACATTGTGGAAAGTTTTTATATAGAATTACAATTTACCAGACTACAATCTTGACACATAGAAGTCATTAAAAATGAAAACACTTGTAGCGAATCAGCTCAAGGGGGAAATATGAATAATTAATCATAACTAGTTATAATTAATTATAAATATTTAGATCCGCTGTAAGTATTTACTTGACCTCTCAGGGTCAACTGTCTGTCAATTCTAAGAACGTTAATTTCCTGGTTAAGGGAAATAACTTTCTTACTGTACAATTCTACACAGAGCCTGTAGCATAAATCTGCATGATTAAGGGACTACAGTTATGAGCAAACAATTAACAACGTCAAGTGTGATACAAGTAAGATTTTATTAACTACATAAACACTTAAACTAGTCTAACATACTACATAAACACTTAAACTAGTCTAACATACACATACACGCACACACACACACGCATACAGTTGGTCTAGGAAAAGGAGTTAAAGTTTAGGCAGTAAAACGAAGACAAATAAAATTATGAAGCTATGGTACTATTTGATATTCAGCAGATCTACAGCCTGAAGGAAACATCAGATCCTGGTCATTACGTCACCCGCCGTGACGTCTCGCCCATCTATTGGTCTGATTACACACGAGGTTCAGAGCCCGTCACGCTGAAGGGCGTTCCCCTAGCGTTTTCCGACGCAGCTCGAGTTCCTGAAGAGGAACAGAATGTTTGCTAAAATTTCAAGTACAGTTTCAATTCAAAAAGTTTGAATAGCCTAACTATAATTAATCCATATTTGAAAACATTAAACTCACTTTTTTTCACTGTAAACAAAATGCATATAAGATTAAATTGACATAAGAATCAAATAATAATTTAGCAATATTAATGGCTAAAGAATTTTAAAACCAAACAAACCTGACCACATATTATATGGTTACATTTTATGTAATTAACAAAAAAAGTGAATGATTCCGTGTAATTTCCATACTAACAACAAAAGTGACGTTGCATACGATGAAGATTGTTTCAATACTTTGCAGATGCAAAAATATAAATTTCAAAATATACTGAAATTGCTTTTTACCTTGATTTGATCAACACATATAACCGAAGAACCAGTGCAGAACCATATAAATTTTTCTGCTTTGCTTTGGTCAGCATTTCTGTGTTAACGTTGCAGAAATTATTGAATACCATCTGTTCTTTCTGAGAGCGCATCACCTGTGTTGTTTGAAGTAGCTGTGCCACTTTTTTGCCAGTGGACTTCTTCGTGTCATACAGAGACAGACTTTCCTGGTCTGGTACTTTCAGCAGTGCAAATGGCATGGCTCTGGGAGAAACAATCTATTACATATTTGGGCTCTTGAAGAATTGCTTTCTGAGCCATTGTTTGGATAGCAACTTTCATGGTGTTTTTTGGAGGGATGCAATGGGAGCCCATTCTTGTGTAGAGGTCAAGCAAATCATCTGCACCACATTCCTCCAGTGTGCCTTGACAAGCCTTTGCAACGGCAGTTCATTCAGTCAAAGAGAGGTAGTTGTGGAAAGATGACATCAAGACATCATCATTGACTGAGTCAATTCCATGCATACATGCTAAAATGAAGGCACTGGAAAGCCTTACTGGCAGTACACCAAGGTCAAGTAATCCTTTTACCCAGATCTTTCCTACTGCCTCCCATTCAGCTTCAGAGAAGTCTGGTCTTAGTCTAGGAACCCGCTCATCTTCCCCTTCACACTGTTCAAGGAACTGATCCCAGAATGCAGTGTAAACTTCTCTGGACACTCCAGCATCATCTACAGCTTTCTTTTACAAATTCCATCTTCAGAGTAGATTGAATTATGCTGCTATCCATGAACACAGCCAAAAGATCTTCTACAACCTTTACCCTGTGTATTAAAGCATGCACGTCTAATATGCTAATTAGACATGCTATTAGATTTCTGTAAAACGGTGTAGGTGGCGGCAAGTTAGTTCAATTTTCCTGCTTCGTCTTCGAGTTGCCTCGGGTCAGACGTCGCCAGTTTTTTCTGGCAGGTACTGTTCTATGCAGGCTGTGATAATAATTTACAATAAGATTTGAATGGTATTTGTTCACAATATGTGCTTCTGTACAACTGCTTAACGTTAGGTGGCTCCAAGTTGGTCCGTTCAACTTCTGCTTCATCTTCGAGCTGCCTTAAGTCATACGATGCCAGTTTTTTCCCGACAGTGTCATGACTTGGGTAAGTAACGTTACTGTTTTATGCATATTAAGTAAAAGGATTTAGATTAGGATTAAGGATATATAATTTACTTTATTTGCTTATAATATGTTCATTTTGTATAATTGTGTGGGTGCCTTTGAGTTTTGGATAAGGTAATTTAAGTTCTAAATGTATTAAGAAAAAAAAAAGTTAAAACAAATTTAACAATATAAGTTAAGCTTGTGTGTTTTCGTCCCAAAGATGCATTTTCTTCATTTAACTTAATTTACATTTATTTGCTCGTTAAATGCAAAGTATTTGTGTAGCTTATGTTTGCTAAGTGTACTATAGATCTGTATCTGTATGTTTTAAAAATGCAAATAATTTAAGAGCTATTTTAAAGCTTAAAATCATAGTTGGTTTTAAAAATTTGATATTCGTTCAACCAACTAATATTTAATATTTGTTTTCTTGCTTGCTTTATGATGGTATTTTAAGTTGTTCTTCTTTAATAATGTTCTCTAGCAATGAATTCATGTATCCCTTGTGGTAAAAAAAATAAATAAAATCTTATGTTGTTGCCCAAATAATTAATTCTACCATTGTATTGTTTATTTTTTCTCATTGAGGGTGATGCAGTGCAAGATATGCAAATTTGAACACCCTGCTCAGGAGGTCCTTTTGAAACATTACCGAAAAAAAATAAATAAAATCTTATGTTGTTGCCCAAAGAATTAATTCTACCATTGTATTGTTTATTTTTTTCTCATGAGGGTGATGCAGTGCAAGATATGCAAATTTGAACACCCTGCTCAGGAGGTCCTTTTGAAACATTACCGATTGCGCCACTACCAGAGAAGAAACCGCCAACTACCCTGCCTCTACACCGATTGCATCTGCTCCTTTAAAACCACTGGAGCGTTGAAGTCTCACCTTTCAATTTCACACAAGCGCTTATCTTCACGTGAGAGTCACTTAACATTTAATTGTGAATTGTGTGACTTTAAGGAAATTTGTAAAACACCTGATTACTTCAAACATATTAGGAGCCATTTAAAAAATCATTAAACTGTAAACTACCCTTTTAGCCAGTGTGATTTTAAAACAAATCTGATTTCATCATTCAGTGGACACAGAAGTCGGAAACATTGCAGCTTTTCCATTACAGACTTTAGAGCAAATATCGTTATTCAAAATGCAGAACCAAAAGACAGTGAGCCACAAACTGCCCAGTTATTTCCTGGAGACAGCCATCCTCATGAAACTGACAGGCACCCTCTTGAAGGGGAAGGTAGTTCTATGCCTTATCTTGATGAGTTGATTTGGTTTGTGATTTAAATTTGCTGTTCTACAAAGAAATCATATTGATGCAATAAAAAGGTTGTGGTTCTGTCCATTTAAAGATTGTTTTTTTGAGGACCAATGTTGTACTGAGTAGCATTTAATAAATTAATTCACTCATATTGGATTGACAGTTCTGTGCTGAACTTAAAACTCAGGTTGAGTAAAATCTTAAGTCCTGAAGCTGCACTGTAAAAAATCTAAAGTTGAGAAAACTCAAAAATCAGCTGAAGCTGGTTGCCTTAAACTTTTAAGTTTTCTCAACTTTAGATTTTTTACAGCGACTTCAACTATCAAGTTTTGTAAACTTAAATTTCTAAATGATAAAAACATATTTCTAGTCAACTAAACACAAAATTGGAAGTTTAACTAAAAGTTCGCTTAACTTAATATATTATGTTGATTAAACATGCACAAAAGTTTGTACAACTAATTGACCTTTAAGTTGAGTAAACTTCCATAAAATGCATTGCTGTTCTGTTGTAAGTGATCTTAAAGATTCCTAAATGCATCTACTTTGCATCAATCTGGAAGGCCAAATAAAGTGCTTTTGCTTTCGCCTAGAAACACACAGCATCTCTCTGACATGGCTGCATCAACACTAACTGCGGTTACTGAAACCACGCCTTCTTTCTTTGCGTGCACATTTGGGCGCATTATGCAAATATTCCCACATAGTGACCTAGATATGTGGGGGCGTGTTAGAACGAGCCGTTTTAGGGGGTTGTGGCAGAGTCTTAACTTTGATAAAGAATATCTCTTTGGTTTTGAGACTTTAGTCTTTGCAACTTCAGGGATCTTATCTATTCATGAACAGCTTGTAACACTCCAAAGAGAAAGGAAAACTTGAAATCGCATCATATGACCCCTTTAAGTCCTGAAGCTGCACTGTAAAAAATCAAAAGTTGAGAAAACTCAAAAATCTGCTGAAGCTGGTTGCCTTAAACTTTTAAGTTTTCTCAACTTTTGATTTTTTACAGCGACTTCAACTATCAAGTTTTGTAAACTTACATTTCTAAATTATAAAAACTCCATATTTCTAGTCAACTAAACACAAAATTGGAAGTTTAACTAAAAGTTTGCTTAACTTAATATATTATGTTGATTAAACATGCACAAAAGTTTGTACAACTAATTGACCTTTAAGTTGAGTAAACTCAAAAACTGCTGAAGCTGGTTGCCTTCAAATTTTAAGTTTGCTCAACTTCTGATATTTTACAGTGTAGTGCCACCACCATTATTGGTCCTCACTTGTTGGTATCCATTACGGCCGAATTGAAGCCATCCAATTTCAATTCTCCTGGAGGTTCTTTCTGCAGATACATTTTTGTGTCTTGCCATTAAATTATTTTCCTTAGGGAAGACACATGCTTTTCCATGCAAAGCTTTAGCGGACTTTGATTCCAGTTTCCTTGCTTCAATTTTAGCTCTCAAATTTTGTAACAGAGATTCTTTATCAGAGCAGGCAGCTGTTTGTTGACAGAAGGAGATGCCAGCCAGTCGGTCACCATATGAACTAATATACTTTGCCATTTGCTCATCAGTCATAACAGAGAGCACAGACTTGTCAATCTGGAAATGCAGTGAAAATTTAATTTTATAGATTAGTTTTTGAAAGAACAAATGCACCCATGAATTCATAATACATTAATTAACAGTCTATATTTATTAACATGTGTTTTTTGAAACATGTAACAACATTTACATAGAAAAAGTAACAGTGAAAGTCACATCTATTCATCTACATGCCATGCTGATTTTACAATGGAGTTCAGCATATGAACTTTGAGAGTATAAATAATCTAACATGCTAGCTAGTAGCTACTGGTAAGTACAGTTGAGTGAAAATGTTGGCACTCCCAACCCCCCAAATTCAATTACGTTTAGTACTGCCCTGATGAAGCTCTTTCACATAGCACATATTTACATCTATTCCACATGCAATACCTCATAATTAATATGAATTAAAAAAAAAGAATTATACCAATGAAGGGGTTTAAAAGATTATATCCGCTTGATTATTTTGATATGGTGCCTGCTTGATGGTGATTAATAACTGTTTCACACCCCTACTTGTGCCTGTCCACGAGTTACCTGCAGCTGCTTGCAAATGCACTTATTTTCAATTAAAAAACCCTCTTGTTCCTTCCCATTTTTAATTATGCTCTATATATATATACACTAATTTAACTGATAATCAAACTTGGAGTTGTAAAATTCAGATATTGATACATCTCTTATGACAAATTACTTGAATGTGTCTCATTTTGTAAGTTAGTTTGGGTAAAAGTTTTTGCTATGAATAAATGTAAATTTACAGTTGTGTGTGAGTCTTCCATACAGTGCTTGGAATCCAGCTTTTCACAATTTAATCTTAAGGACTCAAGGACTCAGTGATGCTCAAGAAGGCAACACACTATATTAAACTATAGTAAACTTTTCATCAGTATATGGTCTGTGTCATTTATATGAGAAAAAAAGGTTTTATTCTTTATTTTTACACATCATTCATTGCAGTTTACACAGATCATAACTTGATACATTAGAATACATTATCTGGGCTCTAGTGTGTTGAATTCTTGATTATCAATGGATATGTGTATTGTTTGTAATAGTTCTGTAGGAGTCCCTTAAACTGCCCTTAGTGAAAAAGCAGGTTCTCAGCATCATATAGGCAACGTAGGACACAACTAAAAAGTGCAGAAAATGCTGGGAAACCAAAGAACGTGCAGTAGCTCAAGGATTTTGCTTAACAGTGAGCACTTTTATGTCTCAGGACAAAGCAGGAACTCATGAACAGCACACAAAAAATACAGTCAATGATCAATGATCATTCAGGAAGCCAAACATTATAAAAACAACCAGGGGGATGCACATTTTTGTTCAGTTTTCATTTATGTTATTGTGGAATAGATGTAAGTATCTTCTGTTAAGTAAAATAGCTATATTAGGCTATTTTACAGTGCTCAGTTTTAGAAATGTAAATTATCTCTTATTTTTGCACACTTATACACTCCTAGACCCTATAAGATAACTTTTATTACTAGTGAACCAGGTAACTATCGAAGGTACATCATTTCTGATTCTACATGACACTTGGCATATGGAGAATGGAGTCATGTGGTAATATATTGACAGCCTCTGGTTGCCCTGGCTAGCAATAATTAAAACATAGCCTAGGCCTATATGTGGCCCTTTTTTATGGATAGGATATTAAATGTTTAACGTTACACATACGGGGATACACGTCAACACCTTAGGTTGCATCATTAAAAATAGCTATCATTTACATATTAGCTAAATATAGGTCCATTGGCCTTTAATGAAACATTACCCACCTTGTCCCTTTTCATAAGTATGATGTCCTCTTCTGGAACATCTCCCCAGCAAGCAATAGCCGTCATTTCAACTGAGACATGACTACTGGCAACGCGAGACATAAGAGTTAGAGATCAGTGTTGTGTTTTGAATTTTGTTTTTACACGAGAGAGCACTAAGTTAACCTGCCGGAGAGCAGCGGGCAAACAACAAACGATAATGGACATTCCTATTTGGTCTTGTAAGTATCTGTGTTTTCGTTTTGACATGTGTTCATTATTTATTATCATGTTTAGGAACCGTGACATTTTAGTGAAGGGAGCAGATCGTAGTTGATAGTGATCCGTGACTAGGCCCATGGTTCAGCACGCATGTGTTCAGAAGATTAATTGCAAAATTTAATGGAGTAAAAGTTTTATCATTTGTACGTTTACAAACTCAATCGATTTTAAAACAGCACAAGAAGAGGCGAAAGAGCAAACAACAGAACAAACACAGCTTTGACAAAGATTAATCCATATTAATTTATACAGTGAACACACTCAGAAGAATTGGAGAAACTGAGGAGGAGTTTCAACATCTGGAAAAGCAGTTGGAAATTGAAAAGATCCAGGTAGAAATGGTAAAAAAACAAAAACAACAAAAAACTCTCCAAAACAACATTTCCTCGCTAAAGCTCTCATCTTTGACAAAGTCCATCATTTATTTTAATTATTATATTGAATTTATTACTGAACAATGGCTTGTTAGATACAGAGAGAGCATGAGCTAATTGAATAGAATATCTTTGTCATTGTACAAGTAACGTTACATATATCTCGTTTTTGTTTTTAGTTGGCATCCAAGCAAAAGAGAATGACTCCCTGTCACAATTAGTGTAAAAGTAAAAAAATTATGTCAAGCTTTTCTTGTGCTTTTTTTTTTCTCTCTTTCTTATTTGGCAGATGATGTGATGACCAACCTCCCAGCAGCAACCGAGTTGGACTTGAGGAATGCAGTTGGGAAGCATTTTAAACAAGAAATAAAACCAATAATTAATAATTTCCTTTAAGTTCACTGTTGGTTGTTTTATTTGTTAAAATAAGTAAACCAACAAAAGGATTAATCTTTTTTTTATGTTGTCATTTATGTTTTAATGTTAAGTGTGATAACATGCTCTTGATTTGTATTAGATTTTTTTTCTTTTAAATATCTTAAGTTATTTAAAATATTTTATTTTTTAATTTTTATATTTTTATTATCTTAAAAACTCCAGATTTTTTTTTATCATAATATGTAGTCTATTAGATGTATACATGTAGGCATTCATTAGCTGTCTATTTGATGACTAGTCTATCCTTGGGCTATGGTTAGACGTCTATTAAATTTTCACTGACAGCCCAAATTTAGCCTTGTTTTAGCCTAGACGTCTGGGCTGTGTTTAGAGGGTTAATAGACGTCTTTTAAACGCAAAATTGCTTGCTGGGTCGTGACCTTAAAAACTCCTGCAGATCGTCCTCCATCGCATATCTACAACAATTATTATTAATAATTATTTTATTGTAATCACGTGGAGGTTTGGTTTATTTCTCTATTTAAATAATAAAAAACGACTTTAATATATGATAACTTACCGCGAAAGACTGACAACCTTTCTCCAATGCAGCTGCGTACATCCAAGATCACTCAAGTGATGCTATACCAACAAAAGCGCGAAGCACCATGCAGAGGACTCTCACGAAACGTGTGAGAACGCAAATATTTTTGCGAGAGAATGCAAATATCTTTTTTTTTAATTATTAAATCTGTTTATTGGACTTTTACAATAATAACAGGGTACAGATACAGGAGAATCATGAAAAAATATTTTCCCCCCACCCTACCCCCCTAAAGGGAAAAAAAAAAAAAAAAAACTGTATTAAAGTATAATTAAACAAACTAAATAAAACATAAAAAATAAAAAAATTAAGATACAAACTCAATACATATTGTAAAACAAAGAACGTCAAGCCTAATGTCTCGAGTATAGAATATATGTTGGAGCATTAAAGTTTAGACATTTCGACCATTTATCAAATGTATGCATATACCTCCACAAACAAAACCTTACAGCTTTAAAGTATATACATATACATACGCAAGTATCCACACATATAATCACAGACTCCTAACCAGATTCATGCCACAGTCACATTAACATCTTAATGCTTAGGTTGACACACTCTAAGAAGAAGTACTGACATATTTAGAAAAAAAAAGAATGAAGGGATCCCAGATCTCAGAAAATATACCAGTGTTGCCCTTTAACGTATACCTAATTTTTTCCAAATGAATGAAGCTCATGACATCTCTCATCCAGTCACTGAAAGATAGAGGGAATTTTTGTTTCCACAGCAGGAGAATGCGCCGTCTAGCTAATAATGTTAAGAAGGCAAACGTCTTTGCAGTATTTCCAGGTAAACCAGTGACATTTGAAGGAAGTCCAAAAAGTGCAACCAAAGGGCAAGGCTCGATCTGTTTCTTTGTCACTAAAGAAAAACAATTAAAGATTGATAGCCAAAAAGAAGTAATGGATGGACATAGCCAAAACATATGTATTAAATCCGCAGGGGCCTGATGGCAACGATCACAGAGAGGATCAATACCAGGCTTGATTTTTGCCAACCTCACTTTTGTCCAGTAAATTCGGTGAATACATTTTAATTGGATAAGACTATGACGTGCACAAATAGAGGAGGTATGAACACGGGACAGGATCTGGTTCCAGGTCTCGTCATCAAATGTGAGGCAGAGATCCGACTCCCATTGTTGTTTAATAAAAGAGAGAGAGGAAGTGGCGATGGAGGAAATCAGCCTGTATAGTGTAGACAACACACCCTTTTTATCTAAGGCTACTTCAAGAATCTGATCAAGCAAAGATTTTGGAGGAAGATTCGGAAAATCAGGGAATGAGTTTTAAACAAAATTTCAGAGCTGCAAATATCTAAAAAAATGTGCACTAGAGTGAGAGAATTTTTGTTTCAATTGAGAAAAGCAGGGAAAAACATTATCAATGTAAATATCCTTGACAACTGAAATCCCTGCTCTCTGCCAAATATTAAATGCCTTGTCATTAAGTGAAGGGGGGAATAAAGGGTTGAGATTTATAGATGAAACCACTGGTAAGTGCTGAAGGCCAAAATGGGTTCGGAATTGGGACCAAATTCGTAACGATTGCCGAACAATGGAATTACCATAAGGACAACGTGAGATGGCAGTAAGAGGGCCACACAATAGTGCAGCAGGTGAGGCAGGGGAACAGAAACCCTCTTCAATACTGACCCAAGACGGGATCCAATCACTGAGCCCAAAATGACTTTGAAACCACACTCTAAAAAATGCTGGGTTAAATACAACCTTGTCTAGTGCCACGTTTTAACGGGAAAATAGAGGAGGATACGCCATTGGCCCGAACGGAGCATACTGGGGAGGAATACAAAAGTTTTATCCAGGATATGAACGTATTGCCAAAACCAAATTTCTGTAGCACATAGAAAAGGTAATCCCATTCCACCCGATCAAATGCTTTCTCCGCGTCAAGCAGTAGAAGAGCCTCTGATGGGTGAGAATTAGAGGAATAAATTATATTAAATGCCCTTCTAATATTATGAAACAGTAATCTGTTTTTAATAAAACCAGTTTGGTCGCTATGTATGATTGTCGGTAAAACTGATTCAAGATGCTTTGCAAGCATTTTAGCCAGTATCTTTACATCTACGTTCAAAAGACTGATTGGCCTGTACGAACCACATTTGTGTGAGTCTTTGTCTTTTTTCAAAATCAGAGAAATACAAGACTGACGGAGGGTTGGAGGCAGACAGCCATTATTAAGGGAGTCCAATAACATGTTTAGGAGCGGCGTTTTAAGTGTTTGAGAAAACCTCTTAAATTAAACAGGGAACCCATCCGGGCCAGGGGTCTTGCCATTCTGCATACTCTCAATTGCTTGCACTATCTCCTCTGTGGAAAAAGGTAATTCTAGCTCTTCTCTCATTGCGTCCGTTATTGTAGGTATAGGCAATGGTTCAAAAAAACTTTTCATAAGGGACCTATCTGTGGGGGGTTCTGACTTGTATAGCAAAGAGTAATAATCTTTAAAATGTTTAGTAATACTAACAGGGTCAGTAATCAAATTGCCATCGGAGGACCGAATCTTAGAAATTTAATTTTGAGCTGACTTTTCCTTTAACTGAAGTGCAAGAAGTTTACTTGTCTTGTCACCATGCTCAAAAAATGCATGTTTAGCCTTCAGCAATACATTTTCAGCCTGATGGGTTGATAACATTAAAATCAGATTGAAGTTTGAGTCTCTTTTTGTAAATTCCAGGATCTGGAGAAGCTGCAGAAGCCGAATCAAGCCGAATTATTTCAAGAGATAATTCTTCTAGCTTCTTCCTTCTTTGTCTATTTACACAAGCTGAATATGAAATGACTTGACCCCGAGCATATGCTTTAAAAGATTCCCAAATTATGGAAAGTGAGGTCTCAGGGATGGTATTTATCTCCAAAAATATATCTAATTGATTTTTTAATGAATCACAAAATGCTTTATCAGAGAGCAGTAGAGAATTAAATTTCCAACTTCGAGAACCCAACATCTTATCTTGAAATTGAAGAGAAAGTGAAAGTGGAGCATGATCAGATAAAACAACGCTGGCATATGAACAATCCTTCACTTTAGACATCAATTTCTTGTGTAAGAAAAAATAATCAATACGGGAATAATTGTGGTGGACATGAGAGAAAAATGAGTATTGTCGTGCTGTGGGATATAAAAAACGCCATACATCGGCCTGACCACAAGTAGTTAAAAGCGATTGAAGCGTAATTGCAGTTTTAGAGGGTTGGGTAGGTTTAGTAGATGAACTGTCTAGAGAAGGGTTCAGAGAACAATTAAAATCATCTCCCATAATAAGATAGTGTGAGTTTAGGTCAGGGAGTAGAGAAAATATTTTCTGAATAAAATTTATCATCATCGTAATTTGGTGCGTATATATTAGCCAGAGTCACTGTTAAACCATAAAGAAGGCCTGAAACAATAACATAACTACCACCGGAATCAACTAAGGTTTGTGAAGGAGAAAATGGTATACATTTGTTGAAAACAATTGCCACCCCTCTAGATTTACTGAGAAATTTAGAATGAAATACTGGTCCAATCCATTTCTTACGAAGTCTGGCATGATCTGGGTTTTTTAAGTGGGTCTCTTGCAAACAAACAATATGAGTACTTAAGTGTTCTAAACGTGACAAGACCTTGTTGAGTTTGATTACGCTGGCATATGAACAATCCTTCACTTTAGACAACAATTTCTTGTCTAAGAAAAAATAATCAATCCGTGAATAATTGTGGTGAACATGAGAGAAAAATGAGTATTGTCGTGCTGTGGGATATAAAAAATGCCATACATCGGCCTGACCGCAAGTAGTTAAAAGCGATTGAAGTGTAATTGCAGTTTTAGAGGGTTGGGCAGGTTTAGTAGATGAACGGTCTAGAGAAGGGTTCAGAGAACAATTAAAATCACCTCCCATAATAAGATAGTGTGAGTTTAGGTCAGGGAGTAAAGAAAATATTTTCTGAATAAAATTTTCATCATCGTAATTTGGTGCGTATATATTAGCCAGAGTCACTGTTAAACCATAAAGAAGGCCTGAAACAATAACATATCTACCACCGGAATCAACTAAGGTTTGTGAAGGAGAAAATGGTATACATTTGTTGATAACAATTGCCACCCCTCTAGATTTACTGAGAAATTTAGAGTGAAATACTTGTCCAATCCATTTCTTACAAAGTCTGGCATGATCTGGGTTTTTTAAGTGGGTCTCTTGCAAAAAACCAATATGAGTATTTAAGTGTTCTAAACGTGACAAGACTTTGTTGAGTTTGATTACATTGTTTAAACCTTTGACATTCCAACTGGTAAAATTTACACATGAACCCCCAGACTGAGCCTTGCCTAAGCTAGTGTTCATTGGTTATAACAACAACAAAAAGAATATACAGGATGAAAACATGAATGTGGCTTTCTTCTGTCTTGACATATTTGAGATTCTGAGATAGAGTGTAAGAAAAAGAAAAAAAAAAGAAAAAAAGAAATGTACACAAGTAGTACAAACGTTACCCACAACACAGCACAAACCTTCTCTCCGCTGAACTTTCGGAGAGAGCTCCGCAACAGATTGTAAATATATAAAGAAAAATGGGAACAAATAGTTCACAGACCGCATATTAAAATAATAGTAATAAAAGTTGCATGGTCTGTACATGTTTATAATGCAAAAAGTCCATAGAGTCTGATACAACGCAGTACTTCAATGCCATGACCAATCAGGGAACAGACCCGGCTCACATAGAGCTACTGCCCCGAGTGGAACATTGTCCAAAAATACTCTGTTATTTACCTGTATCTAGGGATGGGTATCATTAAGGTTTTAACGGTATTACTACTCTTATCGATACTGCTTATCGATTCGGTACTTTAACGGTATTCTTATCGGATCTTTTTGTTATATATATATATATATGACTAATTAAGAGCTGAATTAACATTGCTTTATATTCTGAAATGTAAACATTTTATTATCAAACATGTCCCGCAATTTAGCAACAGTAAAGACGGCATCTTACAACAATCACCGACTGAGCTGATTCTGACGTTAAGTTTGGGTTTTAGGGAGGAACAAATGCACACCGCTGTGAAGGGAAAGACGTTGCGCAAGACGAAACGCAGCTAGTTTTTAATAGCTTTACCTCATGTCTTCTTTTGCATAATCATTAGAAGCCAAAATCGAAATAAAAAAATAAAATTATTTTAATAAAACAGCCACAGGCCTAAAGTGTAAGCAGATGTTTTAATGTTTAGTTCTCTCTTCTATCATAATTAAACAGGGCTTTCATGTTGCGCATGTTGCAGCTCCGAGGAGTGGGCGCGATCTCGCTTCTGAATTGCGAATAGCAAAAATGCATCATAGACAAATGTTTGAAAAACAGCTGGCGACTCTGGTGAGATAGAATTTGCAAGATAATGTATATATAGCAATAATAAATGTATGTGTGTTTTATTAATTTCTCCAGTACCGATAGCAGAACCGTTAACGTCAGAGCTTATCGATACTCCGGTCTTTCATAATTTAGCCCCGGTACCGATTAAATACCAAGTTTCAGTACCCATCCCTACCTGTATCCACAGCAGCCACTTCGCTTGACTGTTTAGGTTTAACCACGGTGTCAAGGAACGTAGACACAGCATCGGGGCTGTCAAAGCTGTGCGATTCGCCGTTGAATGAAAGGAGAAGTTTGCAGGGATACAGCATCCTGAATATGACACCGGCTCCATGTAATTCCGGTTTGACTGATTTAAACTGATCCTGTCGTTTCTTGAGTTCCGCGGAAAAATCAGGAAAGATCAAAATCTTGGATTCCTTGTAGCGCAACTCTCCATGCTCGCGTGACAACTGTAAAATTTCTTCCCTGGTTTGGAAACGAAGAAAGCGTACAATCATGGGTCTCGGTGGTGCGCCGGATCGTGGTTTAGGTGCGAGGGACCGATGTGTGCGCTCAATCTCTGGCGTCTGAGGTAGTTTATCCCCGAAAAGTTCTGCAAAGAACGATGCCATGAAGACCATCACCTCATGTTGCAGCATGATAATGCATGGCCCCATGTTGCAAGGATCTGTACACAATTCCTGGAAGCTGAAAACATCCCAGTTCTTGCATGGCCAGCATACTCACCGGACATATCACCCATTGAGCATGTTTAGGATGCTCTGGATCAGCGTATACAACAGCGTGTTCCAGTTCCTGCCAATATCCAGCAACTTCGCACAGCCATTGAAGAGGAGTGGACCAACATTCCACAGGCCACAATCAACAACCTGATCAACTCTATGCGAAGGAGATGTATTCTGCCCTGGCAATGGTGTTCTGAACCATGCGTTGACAGATAGCTAACAGAAATAAAGCTCCATCACACGTTCTTCGTTGTGCTTATGTGATGCACACTTTACTTTACTGTAAAACTGAAAGAAACATAAAAGATACAAATTACAAAGTGATTTACAAATATCATGGATATTTTCACATTCACAAACATCCACTTACATAATCAAACAACTAAATAAACAACCAATTTATGGTAAGAACATGTGCCTGAAGAAAAAAGGATTGCGCAGCTTCATTAGCATATTAGCCGCCAGATCGCGCTATATTCCAGAATCAAACATCGATTTCTAAACATCTTAATAACAACCAGCTTTTAATTAAACTAACACAACATTATTGCAGTTGTTTTCAATATGAAATTTATAACTTACGGTCGTATCTACTCCAAGGATTAAACCGCAAACAATGACGTACATCCAAAACGCAGATCACAGAAAACGAGTATCTTCTACGTTTTACGTGCTTCCTGTTGCGTTCTATTTAGTAGTGTAATAATATTTTTCACCACAAGGTGTCACACACAAACTACTTACACAAATCAGAATACAACTTCCAAAGAGAAATACTGCACAGAACACTCCCCGCCTGGTATAACTTGTGTTATAGCACTATGCATTCCGATTACTTGACAAAAGTAAGACAACATCACATATAGGTCTTAAGTACTCTCTGACAACCCCCTGCTTAGCCGTCTTCACCATAACCTTACGAATTTTCCCATCAGATGAGGCTACAGTCTTTGTTATGAGACCAATTGGCCACTCACTGCGCTTAGCCTCCCCATCTTTCAACAGAACTACGTCTCCTTCCTGAATACTATCTCTCTCCTCTGTCCATTTTCTTCTGGGTTGCAAGGTAGACAAGTACTCCTGCCTCCATCGCTTCCAGAATGAATCTGCCAACATCTGGACTTGACGCCATTGATTTTTGTGCAGGTGATCCAACTCAAAATTTCCTGGAGGAGCTGGAGCAACACTCGCCTTCTGAGTTAAGAGCATTGCTGGTGAGAGCACTTGGGGCATGCTTGCATCTGTTGAAATTGGGGTTAAGGGTTTTGGGAATTCATAATGGCCATGACTTCTGCCATTAAAGTTGTTAAGACCTCATGCGTGAGTCTTGTGGGAGTTTTCATCAAGAGAGCCTCCAGAATACGTCTGGCAATCCCGATCATTCTTTCCCACACTCCTCCCATATGGGAGGAATGTGGAGCATTAAATGTCCAAGTGCAGACTTGATTCTGCAAGAAGCCTTTCATGCTGAGTTGCTACTATTGATTTGGAGTTCTTTGACTGCTCCAATAAAATTCGTCCCCGTCAGAACGAAAGTGCTTCACTGGTCCTCTGACGGCCAAGAAGCGACGCAAAGCACAAATAAAGCTTGATGCTGATAGGGACTCCACAACCTCCAAGTGAACTGCTTTGGTACTCAAGCAACTAAATATGACAGCCCATCGCTTGTTCTCAGCGTTATGCCCTCTTGTCTTGCGTGTTACCACAGTGAATGGTCCGAAAACATCAAGACCTGTGTGTGTGAAAGGTGGATCTACAGAAACTCAATCTGAGGGCAATGCTGACATCTTCTGACTCTCCATTCTACCTCTCAGCTTCTTGCATAGCACACATTTGTGGATGATATTTGAAACAAGTCTTTTGCCACTGACGATCCACAATCCAGCACTACGTATAGCACCCTCAGTAAAATGACGGCCTTGATGAGCCACTTGATCGTGATAATGCTGAATTAAAAGACCAGTCACGTGATGGTTGGGAGGGACTATCAAGGTTTGCTTCTCTGGATCCGAGATGTCAGCACAGTGAATGCGACCCCTAACTCTTAACAGACCTTCCTCGTCCACAAAGGAATCAAGTCTCAGAAGTGTGCTATGCTGCGAGACTTTACCAAACTTGGTCAGACTCTCAAATTCCTCTCTGTACACTTCTCGCTGTACAGTTTTGAATATAGTCGACTTAGCTTGTGATATCTCCACACCTGAGGTTTTGGTACACAGATGCCACTTTCGACAGAGATTGTTAGGAAAAGATTGTAAGAATGATTTTGCGATGTGAGTAAGAGTAGTCACAGCCCTCACCAAGGATCTCCAGCTTGAGAAACATTCGAATCTGCTTGAGCCTAGTAACTGTTCTTTAACGTTAGTTGCCAGTGTGTTCACTTTTTAAGGGCGAATTTCTACAACCTCTTCTGCTATGACAAGTCCATACGACTCCTTTAAACTACATTCTATAGGGTTACATTCCCTAAGGAACTCTGGACCTGAGAACCAGTTGGTAAGGGGTAAGTGGGCTGCTGCCACAAACCTGGTGGCATGATCTGCTGGGTTCTGTTCAGAACAGACATAATGCCATTGACTAGGTTCTGTGGCTTTTCTTATGCGAGCAACTCTATTAGCCACGTACATGTAGAATCTGCATGTTACATTATGAATGTAACCGAGTACTATGCGACTGTCAGTATAGAAGTGGATGTTTTGGAGCTCTGTGTCGATTTCTTCCTTTATGAGTTCCATCAACTCGACAGCAAGCACCGCTGCGCATAACTCCAGGCGTGGAACAGTATGTGCTGGAAAAGGGGCCAGCTTGGATTTTCCCATTACAAACCCCACATGAAGCTGTCCGTTTGAATCTATTACTCGTAGGTATGCTACTGCAGCAATAGCTAAAGTAGAAGCATCTGAGAAGATGCACAGCTCTCGAAGTTGAGCGCCGCCCAGTGAGGTTGGGACATAAGATTGTGGTATTTGCAATCGATGAAGCTCAGCTAGAGATGAAGTCCATGCCTCCCATGGATCTCTTTTGTCTGACGGAAGAACGGTATCCCGATCCTGCTGTATAGTGGAAAGTTCTCTCACTAGAGCTTTGCCTTGCATAGTGATTGGACAGACAAACCCGAGAGGATCATATAAACTATTGACGGTGGAAAGGATCCCTCTTCGAGTAAAAGGTTTGAGATCTTGAGAAGCTTTAAAATGTAAAGCAGTCTGTCTTGAGGTTCCAAGTTATACCAAGGCTGCGTTGTAGATGTATGGGGTCTTTATCAAAATTTAGGTCTTTGAGATCTTTGGCTCCCATCTTCCATCACCAAAGCACTGTTGGAGGCCACTTTATGCAGATTCAAGCTTGACTTTGATAACATTGTTTGTGTGCGCTTTAGGAGATTAATGGCTTTTCTTTCAGTAGGGACAGATGTGATGCCATCGTCAACATAGAAGTTGCGTAACACAAAGTTCTTAGCATCCGTTCCACACTCTGCTTCACCAAGTTCTATTGCTCGTCTTAAGGCATATATAGCGACCGCTGGCGAAGGACTATTGCCGAAGATGTGAACAGTCATTCTGTAGTCAATGATCTCCTTTTCTGCACAGTTGTCCTTGTGCCAAAGGAAGCAAAGATAGTTGCAATGCTGCTCTTTTACTTTGAAACAATAGAAACAACAGCTACTTTCTCCCTACGGAAGCACAACAGCACACCCAAAAGCGTGTTGTTGAGATCAGGCCCGCTCATCAAAACATCATTGAGGGAGACCCCTCCACACTGGGCACTCGAATCAAAGACCACCCTAATTTTGTCAGGTTTGTGGGGGTGGTAAACTCCGAAAATGGGCAAATACCAACGTTCTTCCCCCAATTGCAAGGGTGGAGCGGGTTCTTCTTGCTCATTTTCAAATCACCTTCTGCATAAAACCAAAGAAATGTGTTTTCATATTTGGTTTCTTTGAAAGAGTACGTTGCAATGAATTCAGCCTTTGCATAGCTTGCTCTCTATTGTTTGGGAGTTGCATTCTTGGAGAGCAGAATGGAAGTGGCGCCACCCAGTGGTTATCCTCGTCAAGGTAGACCTCTTTGTTCATTATGTCTAGAAAGACTTTATCCTCCACAGATAGAGCTGCTTTATCATCCTCTGGAGATCTGAAGAACACATTTTCCTTCAAACTCTTTGAATAGCTCTCATTAGATTTGAGAGAACATGGTGGGTCGGGTAAATATGCCAAAAGAGGTGACTCACCCCGTTCTACAACGTTAATGCCCTTCGTACACGAAGAGAAGAATGAAGTTCGCCCATTGAGAAGTATGTTGGTCTTGTAAGTGTTCACGCTGGATTGACGATGAATGCCATCAAGGCAAATTTCTCCCACTATCACCCAGCCCAGGTCTAAGCGCTGAGCATATGGTGTGTTGTGGGGTCCATTGCGTTGTTCACGCACTTTGTGCACACTAAGAACATCTCGCCCCAAGAGGAGAAGGATAGGAGCACCAGGATCTAAAGACGGGATTTTATCTGACACCGCAGTGAGGTGGGGAAAACGCATAGCTACCCCAGGAGTAGGAATTTCGGATCTATCGTCTGGTAAGGTGTTAAACTCTATCAAGGGTGGAAGAGCAACTACTGTTTTCCCATCAAGCGATTCAACAGAGAATCCATTTAATTTCCTCCCCGCCGTAGACACTATGCCTGAACACGTCTTCAATATGTAAGGGGAAGAACTGCTAACAATGTTGAACAGATCAAAGAACTATGACTTAACCAATGATCTATTACTCTGTTCATCCAGTACAGCATAAATGCGTTTGGCTCTTTCACGTTGATTAGAGGGATAAACATTTACGAGACAAATCTTCGAACACGACTTGGGCTTACTAGCATCTCCGCAAATCTCAGTGCACTTGTTGTTGACCTCAGCAGTGTCCTCATCTGTTTTTTCCATGATTTGATCTGCTGTTGTTACAGATGCTTCAATGGACCACGGAGCAGGACCCGGATGCATGGCTGCAATGTGTCGGTCACTGTCGCATTCTCTACACTTAACAGAGGCTTTGCAGTCTCTTGCAACATGCCCAGTGGAAGCACAACATCTAAAACAGATGAACTTTTCCTTCAGATGTGCTTTTCGTTCATCCTCTCAGGGCCATACTTCCTGCATCCCTGCCAGCGCTTGCTTCACTCCTAGAAGCTGACGCCGGTTTCACCGCACGTGCTTTTATGCTTCCTGGTCACTACGTCACCCCGCTCGTCACGTCTCGCCCATCCATTGGACTGATTACACATGTGATTCAGAGTGTGGTCATGCTGGAGGCGTTCCCGTAGCGTTTCGACGCAGCGTCTCGTTCCCTTCAGGGAACCATGGACACATGCATAACCTGGAGACATTTTTCCATCAAGTGATTCGACTGAGAATCCATTTACTTTCCTCCCTGCCGTAGACACTACACCTGAACATTTCTTCAATATATGGGGGAAGATCTGCTAACGATGCTGAACAGATCAAAGAACTGTGACTTCACCAATGATCTATTACTCTGTTCGTCCAGTACAGCATAAATGCGTTTGGCTCTTTCATGTTGATTAGAGGGATAAACATTTACGAGACAAATCTTCGAACACGACTTGGGCTTACTAGCATCTCCGCAAATCTCAGTGCACTTGTTGTTGACCTCAGCAGTGTCCTCATCTGTTTTTTCCATGATTTGATCTGCTGTTGTTACAGATGCTTCAATGGACCACGGAGCAGGACCCGGATGCATGGCTGCAATGTGTCGGTCACTGTCGCATTCTCTACACTTAACAGAGGCTTTGCAGTCTCTTGCAACATGCCCAGTGGAAGCACAACATCTAAAACAGATGAACTTTTCCTTCAGATGTGCTTTTCGTTCATCCAGGTGTTTGCTCCTGAACGTGCGACACTTTTGAAGTGGATGAGGTTTATTGTGTATGGTGCAAAGCTTGTCTGGGTCTACATTCTTGTCTGAGTTTCTTTCTTGGTTTGGTCGTGCAGCCATTATTTCTGTTTTCTTGACAAAGACGGAAGTTCTGTTACTCGACCTGGCAGCTCCGTCGGATTTTGTGTTGTTCGAGTAGCCAGTTGAAGCAAGGGCAAAACTAGGGTCGTTTCTAGTTTTTGCTTGTCTACAAACATATTCAACAAAGAAGCTGAAAGGAGGAAAATATACGTTATGGTCTTCTTTGTACTTGGAACCTTGCGTAATCCATTTGTCTTGAAGACTGAACGGGAGTTTTTCTACCATGGGGTTGACTCCCCGCGCTGTGTCAAGGTAAGCAAGTCCAGGTAAACGACCGCTCTCTTTTGCTGACTGCAGCTCAAGCAGCAAATCTCCAAGGTCTCTCAGACGATGGGTGTCTTTGTTTGTGATGCGAGGAAATGCGTCAAGTCTCTTTAACATTGCCTACTCAATGACCTCTGGACATCCGTAGCAGTCTTCCAGACAACGCCATATCATTCGAACTCCTTAGGCAGGATTACTGACATGAACTGATTTGATTCGTTTAGCATGATTAGACGAATCAGGACCAAGCCATCTGACGAGAAGGTCGATCTCCTCTCTACTAGCTATATTGAGTTCACTAGTTACAGCTCGAAAAGACGATTTCCACACCCAGTCATTTTCCGGACAGTCATCAAATTGGAACAAGCCAGAACTCACCATTTCTTTTTTCAACAAATATGTAGTGAAGTCGTTTACATGTGGTGGTGGTGCTGGAGTAAAGCACTCAGCAGGGACTTGAGAAGGCAGGCCTGAGTCTCGCTGCATTCGTACTGGATAGTTTTGATGCCTTACTTCATCATCTCCATCAAATGGCTCAACTTTTACATTCGAACGAGAACACTGGAAGTCGTGTTGAATCGTCTGTTCCTGTCTCATAGGAATTGTCTCATCATTCGATTCCTCCTTTACCCTTGGAGGGAGAGAATTTAGTGAGCCTGCAACATAACTCCGCGTCACATAACTTGAACCCTCACTTGTATGTTGTGAATTAGGAGTCAGGTCAGGAGCATTTTGTTGCTGAGAATGTTTCTGCACATACTCTTTGGTGCGTTCAGCTCTACTTGAGATGCACGATTCTTTTTCTAGGTCGACACTAGCTCCGTCTTCTCTATAAACTACAGCTTCGTAAATTTCTGCCTCTGTAGATGCTGCTACAGCTTCTTTCTGCAGTTGTAACACGTATAAATCAGCCTCAACCTCTGCTTTTCTGTGAGCTGTCTCAGCTAGTGCTTTCTGTTGATGCTCTTCGATTTGAGCTCTTTCTCTCATCATGATGGCTTCCTTCTCTGCACCCGCGGACATGAAAAACAACCCGCGGCAACAGTGTTAAAGCAGCCCAATTCTGCGGGAAACCCGCGGACTTGGCAACACTGGAAGAGGATAGCTTTCGAATAGCGCATCAAGAACCAGGTTGACCGGGTACTCGGTACCACCGGTACTTAAAAAAACCTGGTACCATAACGTTTTCATTTTTTTAGTACTGACTTGGTACCAAAATACCGGGTCTTTTGACAACACTAAGCTGGATTAAATCCGGTTTGTTTGTCTTCACCCGCCGTGCAGACGACCTTTTACTATTCTGCCCTGGCAATGGTGTTCTGAACCATGCGATGACAGATAGCTAACAGAAATAAAGCTCCATCACACGTTCTTCGTTGTGCTTATGTGATGCACACTTTACTTTACTGTAAAACTGAAAGAAACATAAAAGATACAAATTACAAAGTGATTTACAAATATCATGGATATTTTCACATTCACAAACATCCACTTACATAATCAAACAACTAAATAAACAACCGATTTATGGTAAGAACATGTGCCTGAAGAAAAAAGGATTGCGCAGCTTCATTAGCATATTAGCCGCCAGATCGTGCTATATTCCAGAATCAAACATCAATCTCTAAACATCTTAATAACAACCAGCTTTTAATTAAACTAACACAACATTATTGCAGTTGTTTTCAATATGAAATTTATAACTTACGGTCATATCTACTCCAAGGATTAGACCGCAAACAATGACGTACATCCAAAATGCAGTTCACAGAAAACGAGTATCTTCTACGTTTTACGTGCTTCCTGTTGCGTTCTATTTAGTAGTGTAATAATATTTTTTACCACAAGGTGTCACACACAAACTACTTACACAAATCAAAATACAACTTCCAAAGAGAAATACTGCACAGAACAAGATGTGTTGCACTGCGTGAGGCAAATGGTGGTCACACCAGATACTGACTGGTTTTCGGACCCCCCCGGACCCCCCAATACAGTAAAATTGCACATTTTAGAGTGGCCTTTTATTGTGGCCAGCCTAAGGCACACCTGTGCAATAATCATGCTGTCTAATCAGCATCTTGATATGCCACACCTGTGAGGTGGATGGATTGTCTCGGCAAAGGAGAAGTGCTCACTAACACAGATTTAGACAGATTTGTGAACAATATTTGAGAGAAATAGGCCTTTTGTGTACATAGAAAAAGTCTTAGATCTTTGAGTTCAGCTCATGAAAAATGGGGGCAAAAACAAAAGTGTTGCGTTTATAATTTTGTTCAGTGTACGAAGATTGTTCCGATGCAGGCGGTTTTCCAGATCATCCGCCTTACTCTTGAACTCCTCGTTATCTCTTTCCAGGGACTGGCATTTGCGCTCTAAATTGTCGAGCCTTTCGTCCACGCTGTTCATCGAATCTTCAATGTCTTTAATTTTGGAGCCATGACTGGAAATAGTGGCTTGAAGGGCAGCTGTAGAGGCGCGTATTTCAGCGAGAAACTCGGTCCTTAGTGACGCGATTTCCTCACGAATTGTTGTGGTAAGCATCTCTTTTAAAAGAGCTGGCGTTAACCCCGAAGCAGCCATGGCCATGTTGCCGCCTTCGTCAGTTTCATCAGGAGCAGGAGAAGCACGTTTAGATTTAGGCATAGCAACGAAAATAACAGGCTCCAGCAAGCATTCAAATGTTCTCTAGCGTTGTAGACGTCGTCTTAAAGTATTAAGAATACTTAATGTTCTCGCTGACTATTGAGAAGAAATAATTTACGGAGCAGCTCCCGGACGCGCCTCACTCACTCAACTGCATGCCGGAAGTCGAGAACGCAAATATCTTTGCGAGAGAACGCAAAGTTTTGCTAGAGAACGCAAAAGATTTGAAAAATATTTTTTCCTCCCACACCGAATTTTTTCCACCTACCCCGAAATTTTTCCACCACCAAGAGGCTCCGTACTTTTGTGCAATAGATGAATAAAAATGCATTTGTTTTAGATATTTTATGTTTAGATATTTCGGTTTTGTGGGAGTCCCGTGAATCATTTTATTCTCCCGCATTCCACACACACACGAGTGTCTACCCGCCCGCATCAGCACTCGCACATCTTGTCCCGCGCCGCGCTCTGTTGCGTCGGGTCTCGTGGGAGCAGGTCTCTAATCCACTGGCACTTGACTCAACATTGCGTGTGCTACATCCCTTTTTACAATATCTAGACTATAAAACACTGCATTATGTCAGCAATGTAACGCGGCAGTAACGTATAGAGACCTCGGCATGTAACTATACTCTAATTACTATTTTGAAAATTATAACACGTTAAATTACTCCGTTACTAAAAAAAGTAATCAAATTACAGTACTACAGTACAGTTACTAAGTAATGCGTTACTGCCCAACACTGATTAGGACACTTTAAAATAGAGAAGTGCTCACTAACACAGATTTAGACAGATTTGTGAACAATATTTGAGAGAAATAGGCCTTTTGTGTACATAGAAAAAGTCTTAGATCTTTGAGTTCAGCTCATGAAAAATGGGGGCAAAAACAAAAGTGTTGCGTTTATAATTTTGTTCAGTGTACGAAGATTGTTCCGATGCAGGCGGTTTTCCAGATCATCCGCCTTACTCTTGAACTCCTCGTTATCTCTTTCCAGGGACTGGCATTTGCGCTCTAAATTGTCGAGCCTTTCGTCCACGCTGTTCATCGAATCTTCAATGTCTTTAATTTTGGAGCCATGACTGGAAATAGTGGCTTGAAGGGCAGCTGTAGAGGCGCGTATTTCAGCGAGAAACTCGGTCCTTAGCGACGCGATTTCCTCACGAATTGTTGTGGTAAGCATCTCTTTTAAAAGAGCTGGCGTTAACCCCGAAGCAGCCATGGCCATGTTGCCGCCTTCGTCAGTTTCATCAGGAGCAGGAGAAGCACGTTTAGATTTAGGCATAGCAACGAAAATAACAGGCTCCAGCAAGCATTCAAATGTTCTCTAGCGTTGTAGACGTCGTCTTAAAGTATTAAGAATACTTAATGTTCTCGCTGACTATTGAGAAGAAATAATTTACGGAGCAGCTCCCGGACGCGCCTCACTCACTCAACTGCATGCCGGAAGTCGAGAACGCAAATATCTTTGCGAGAGAACGCAAAGTTTTGCTAGAGAACGCAAAAGATTTGAAAAATATTTTTTCCTCCCACACCGAATTTTTTCCACCTACCCCGAAATTTTTCCACCACCAAGAGGCTCCGTACTTTTGTGCAATAGATGAATAAAAATGCATTTGTTTTAGATATTTTATGTTTAGATATTTCGGTTTTGTGGGAGTCCCGTGAATCATTTTATTCTCCCGCATTCCACACACACACGAGTGTCTACCCGCCCGCATCAGCACTCGCACATCTTGTCCCGCGCCGCGCTCTGTTGCGTCGGGTCTCGTGGGAGCAGGTCTCTAATCCACTGGCACTTGACTCAACATTGCGTGTGCTACATCCCTTTTTACAATATCTAGACTATAAAACACTGCATTATGTCAGCAATGTAACGCGGCAGTAACGTATAGAGACCTCGGCATGTAACTATACTCTAATTACTATTTTGAAAATTATAACACGTTAAATTACTCCGTTACTAAAAAAAGTAATCAAATTACAGTACTACAGTACAGTTACTAAGTAATGCGTTACTGCCCAACACTGATTAGGACACTTTAAAATACCATATGACCTGGTCTAGTAACTTCTGTAGCTTTAATGGATATTTGTGTATATTTACTTCAATTAATTTAGGTAATTGTTTTATCTTTGTATCTAGTGGTTTCTCTGAGGGCTCAGCCCCCCTGTGGATGAAGTCCTAGAACCGCCCCTGTATAGCAATATGACCCAGCACCCAAAATACTCCAATGCAGCCTCCATTCTTCACGAAAGATTAGGGCTGGACGATATGGCCAAAATTTATAGAAACGTGCAGTGCTCATGTTTATTCAACGAAGTCAAACGGCACAAATAAATCAATGCATGGGAAACACTGGTAATGTATATCGAAATATCGCAGTATGAAATAATATTCACCCGCAGCGAGTGACAGTGGTTTCGCCTTTGCGAGGTTTCCCATACGCACATCCATAAAGCGTTGGCAGGTCCTTCTGCTCGGGCTGAATCCAAGCCACCCGAGGATCCATCCAACTTTACCGTTACAAAGCTCACAACTTGCACTCTCTCGTCTAAGGCTAGACAGGCGTCCTCGAGAGTTACAAGACGCTGAGAATAACTTAGAAGAATAAATAAACCGAGAATCCTCTACGCGAGCTGCTTTTCAACGAATTGTTGAATCCAGAGTATTCCATCTCTACTGAAGTGCGCATGTCTCTGAAATTTAAACTTTCTGGAGGCGTAACACCCCCCCTCCCTCCAATTTCCACAACCATTTGTCAAATCCAATAAAAATGTGATGCGAGCATTTACAGCGGAATTTCTAGGATTATTTTTCTTCTGCAATTTGGTGAATTATTTCCAATTCTATATATATATATATATGTGTGTGTGTGTGTGTGTGTGTGTGTATATATATATATATATATAAAATAGATTTTAAAATACAGAAACAAAATCATTTTAATAAGTAAAGATTCTGAAAGCATTGAAGGAGATCCCATAATAATT
>NW_015542359.1:159761-169584 GCF_001515605.1 Sinocyclocheilus anshuiensis | reverse complement strand
TTTTTTTTTTTTTATCTTTAACTGGTAAGAGTTTTTAATTTAATGTTATAAAAACTTCCCCACGTTAATAAAATTAAAGCAATAGCATGCCAAAATTATAATAACAAGCACTAAATGGTGGTTCAGCCTGCAACACAATTTGAGTGGGTCTGCAGCTGGAAAGTTTCGTTATTAAACAACGAAATGTCTTACCAACATAGATCATTTCAACGGTATTGTTAGATCAAATTGACATTCCTTGTCACAGCTTATTGCTCCCAATAAATTGCAGTCAAGACGGTTTAGAAGTCAAGTCTGCGAAACAGTATGAGTTGCTTTTTGTGTCACGATTTACCTTAAATTCCTAACAATTCCTAACTGGAATTTTAGGTCAAGGTTCTCTTATTGTTTTTAAAGCAAAACCTGCCATGAAAATACTCGGAACTAAAATTATAAAAGGCTATGTTACATAAGGAACAACAGTCTCAAGTGTCTAATCAAATCAAGACAAAAGCAGATAATGTATCAAGAATATTCTAAGCAGAAAATTATTTTTTTTTCACAATTTTAGCCTGAAAATAGAAACACAAAAACCTTTTTAATTTCAATACAAATTATCTTTATGGTATAAAGTTATTTTCTTTAATCTACATAGCATACATAAATGTACAAGAACTGCGTGATTTCCAGTAACCAATGATCACAAAAAGAGCATCTGAAGTGATAAAAAAAAAAAATTCAGGATTTCATTTGACGACAAAGGGAGCCAATCTGAGTGATGCAGCTGGTCACAGCAGAGGGTACTGGCTGTGTAGTTTCGCTTCGCCATGATGCTAGAGCCTCCAGGGCATCTTTGGGGTTGCAGGGTGCCAGGTCATAAATGGCATAGACAGCAGACAACTGCACCTCATTGGGCACACCTGCAATGATACAACAAATGGTTGTATTGTGATTCATGGTGGGTTTATATATATAAAAAAAACTACTAAGCAAAGTAATGTATTAAAATATTTTTAATTTGCCATTACAGTTGTTACATAAGAGGTTCAGTACCTTCTGTAATACCGTGTTTTCCAAAGAGGTTTACAGCTTTTGCAACATTTTGGACTGATTTACATAGCATCTGCTTCATTCCTAACTGACCAAGTCGTCCTGGAAGAATAGAAACAAAAGACAAATTTCAAATCTCTTAAAAGGCTTTTTTAATATAATTTGTGGGATTTTTATACCACTATTTTTCATGATATTCTGACTCATAGTGCTGCTATGAAATGCACTTTTGAGCTAAAGAAAATGAATCAATCAAACCAATAATTTAAATGAAAGACTTAGAAAGTAAAATGAAATGTATTAGTTAGAAAGAAGTATAAAACATTATTATAATTTAACTTCATAGATTTTATTTTTTTATATTTAGATTAAAATTAATATAAAACTTTAAAATTACTTTAAAACTAAATACAGTATTAATCACTTCATGCAAACTCAACAACGTACCAATCAATCGCAGAACAGCTGCGACAGAAACATCACAGACTGGGGATTGCTGAAGCCTTGACTGTGTCACCCAAGTGTTCATGATGGGCCACAGCTCTTTGCTTTAAAAAAAAAAAAATCATGACAAATATATTATTTATTATTTGTAAAAAAATATATCAAGTATGCTTGATGCAAAATGATTTAACATTCTATATGCAGTAGATAAATATACCCAATAACATAATCATGTGTCCATTTCCACTTCATATGTGCACACAAGAGATCCAAGGTATGTATGTACTCCCATGCAGTTGGGCAAAGGTCATGACCATGACGATCATGCTTCTGGAATGTCAAATCTTTGTCTTCTTGAAGTGCTTTCACTGTGCTGCTAATCAATTTATGAATGTCATCAGGTGGACTCTAGAAAATATGAAGGTACAACTGATAAAATGCTTAAACTTAATCATGCGAATAACATAAAAACATTAGTTCCATGCATTCATTTAAAGGTTAAAAAAAAAAACATTACACTGTTATGTGGCTACTCTTTATACATATGATGCCCAGAGGGAAGTTAACAGGGTCAGGATGGAAATTACAGCATTCATAGGTTTGTAATAATAATTATTGGTAAAGAAATAAATCATGGTAGTTAGCTCCAGCCATCAGAGAATGCAAGCAAAATAAAAAGCCCTAAACACTGCATACCTTATCCCAGTGTAGATATTTAGTCAGGTATTCCAAAATGTCATCTTCCGCTTTAAGCTTGGCCACTGTATGAATGGCTTTGCACAATGAGGTCTCATGGAAGAGCACACTTGGCCATGTTGTGACCATGAACAAAATTAGCTTGGAGGCATTAGGAAAATCTGTGAGTAAAGAATCCGTATAGAATCAACAACTCCATATAGAACACATGCTTCGTCTCTGAAAGTCTAAGTCTGAGTCCGAGAAAGTTAATATAAACATTTAAAATGGGTAAAGAACTAAAAAGAAATATGCTGAATGATCATATCATATAAATATAATGAAAGAAGTTGCTGTAAACTCACCTTGTTTGAGAATATTGTATGCAAAGGCATGGGCTTTCTGATAGTCTCCTATCTGGCGACATATCCCTGTGTAGACTCTACAGAGAGCTTGTACATTATCATAACTCAGAATGCTCTTCTCAGTCTTTAATTTAGTCAAAATGGCAGATATGAGTTTTTCTGCTGAAGACTAAAGAAACAGAAAAGAGGTGTGCATCAATATCCTCAAGACTGCAGTAACTAGAAAAGCCATCTGAATTGTGCAAAGCATAAACACATACCTGATTCACACAAAAATGAGCAATTACAGCCTTTTCTTCATCAGTCAAAATTGGCACCTGAGATATTCTCCCAACGAACACATGGCTCTTAACAACAGGCAATACATCAAAACAGGACAATCCAACTTTGGCCAGCACTTCTGAGATCTGACAATTGATGTCATTTGTCTTGTCTTTCTCAATTCTTTGTTCTTCTTGGTTAGATTTGATGGACTCCCTTTTAATAACAGTCTGATGATCCATTACTTGTTCTGCAGGAGAAGCAACACCGGGAGGAGCAGGTGAACAGTTGTCAAGTTTGAGTCTTTTAGCACTCTTTGGCAATAGGATGTTTACGCCTGTCCTTTTTGGTTTCTGCTCTGTTTTGGTGAAGGCAGTGGATGAAGAACTGATCGTTTTATTTCCTGATATCTGGTTAACAGGTGGTGGGGAGGTACCACTCTCATTTCCAGCTCGGGTCAGGTTAACATTCCCACGGAGTATGTTTAAAGTGCGGGCACGTGCAGAGAGTTCAGGATACATAGAATCTAGCATCTGCATGGAATTTTCCTGTGAAGCAGTAGGAGGGGAAGAGGATAAGGCAGATGATGGGAGCCTTCCTGGGACCGGAACAGCATGTTTTGGAGTAGCTGATCCAAACTGCAGTGGTGAGGAGGGAACTCCACAAGATGGTGATGGAGTGGTCAAGCACGGAGACATCTTTGATGCATCTGGAAGAGCTGAATCCAAAACAGGCACAGATGGCATCGTTGGTTCATCAGTTGGTAATCTTGAGGATACTGAAGTAGGCTTTAAAGGAGTGTGATGTTTTCCAAACCTCGGAGGAGTAGCAGTCAGTGGCATAACAACTGGAGGTAGGGGTGGACCCATCTCTGTTCGAACCCTTCCAAGAGATAAACACGAGGTTGGTGTAATATGGGTTTTTGTGTTAAGACCTGGAACAATTGAAATACTGCCACCTTTTTCAAAGGTAGTATATTCTGGATCCAGAGTATCCTGGCATGGTGTTCTGGTATCCTCAAGACTATCCACTGCAGAATCTCCTGATATTTCCTTGTTGTAAATATCACTGACAACATTTTCAACACCGGGGCTATGGGTATCAGCTGACATCCCATCTACCTGCTGACAAGATTCATTTTTCATTTGCACCAATGTTTTTCTTGGGCTCTCCGACTCATTTTCTTTAGTACCCTTAAACTTGATTTCGGGACTCAGTAACTTGCACACATTTTGAACAGTTTTGTCATTTTCTGGGCATTCAGAATCTTTTTCATCCTCAGACTCCATGATCACGGTGGAAAGTCCAGAGTGAGATAATGCTCTGTTCTCAGAAAGAAATTCCTGAGGCTCATCTTTGGACATCTGCTTTGCAGTGGAGCACTGCTTATTCCTAGAAACATGGTCCAACTCTTCTGATGGGATCCTTCCCTCAGACCTTAAGTGAACACCCCTAACCTTCCTCATTAAACCAAAGAACCCTTCATCTTCTGATGATGACTCCTCATCCTTTGAGGGTCTTGAAGAGCAAGCACCTCCATTTTTTCTCACATCCAAACTTTTCTGATATTCTGTAGGCTTTAGATTATTATCCTCTTCAGACTGATCAGCCAGTCTGCTCTGAATTCCATGTGTTGATATATCTGCTACAGTCTTCATTTCTAGTGGTACAGAACTCTTTGATGTCTTATTCTCAACACTGTCTGATTTACTATAGTTCACATAAAGTGTTGAAATTCTCTTGACATTAGATGCCAATGGCACATTTGGCTGTACTGGAGAAGTTTCACATTCTGCAGAGTTAACGAAACATGGTCCAACTCTTCTGATGGGATCCTTCCCTCAGACCTTAAGTGAACACCCCTAACCTTCCTCATTAAACCAAAGAACCCTTCATCTTCTGATGATGACTCCTCATCCTTTGAGGGTCTTGAAGAGCAAGCACCTCCATTTTTTCTCACATCCAAACTTTTCTGATATTCTGTAGGCTTTAGATTATTATCCTCTTCAGACTGATCAGCCAGTCTGCTCTGAATTCCATGTGTTGATATATCTGCTACAGTCTTCATTTCTAGTGGTACAGAACTCTTTGATGTCTTATTCTCAACACTGTCTGATTTACTATAGCTCACATAAAGTGTTGAAATTCTCTTGACATTAGATGCCAATGGCACATTTGGCTGTACCGGAGAAGTTTCACATTCTGCAGAGTTAACAGAATTGGTGTGCACTAGTTCAGTTTCAACATGCTGCTGCAGATCTGAGTTTTCCAACAGACTTTTAAGATTATTAGTAGTTTTTGTATCCTTCAACTCTGTTCTTTCACCATTTTGATTCATCAGTGGTGTCCCTACTGCAGTTTGTGTGCTATCATTTTCTAAAGAACTTTCCACACTGTGTCTATTTCCTATACCTGACTTTGCAGTTTGACTCTGAGTACTGCCCATACAGCCATGCATTACATCAAACACATCCTCTACCTCCATGTGATGGCTGTCAGATAATGTCTTTGCAATATTATCTGCAGATACAACTACTTTCGCAGGAGTGTCTGGGGACAAGAGTACAGAAGATTTTTCCACCTCTTCTTTCAGCAGTGACTTCTGATCCTCAATATCTGAAGGATCTAATTGTGTGTTGTTTTGAAGAATAGCTTTATGTAAGCTTGATAGTCCTTCTTGTTTTCCATTATGTGATTGATATTCCTCTTTAGTATTGGACATCGGTTGGTCGTCATTCACACTGACCTGAAAGAACAAATGAAAAGTGTCATACTACATCTCTTTACCACTACTGGCCACATAGGAACATTATTACAGTCACATTTTACAAGCCAGTATAAAAAGGAATTAATTAATTGCCATTGACTATAATTGTTGAATATCCATGGATAACACTATATTGGGGATGACGCAATGTTTCACAGTTGCTAGCTAAAACTATAATTTAATTCAAATTACAATTGACTTGTATTATGAATTTCTACAACACAATTTCTGAGGGCTGAAAATAAATGCGTTGAAAGTGTTCTCATGAAACATCATGTACATGTTTTTCCAAACAATGCACATTTAATTTCTTACGTTAACATATTCACACTGATCTCAACAGAAAGGCTCAGAAAGAATGATTGTTTATAAGCTATAAATTATAAACTAAAGTCTAAGCAAAGTCAATAATAAATCACTGTATTTAAATACCAGCAAAGTCAAAGACCAATTGTGCTTCTCAATACCCAAACCGATGCTTCCTCATTTCCTCTCATCCGTCCTCTAACCTGTGACCCGGAAACTGATCAATATTAGCCATCTTAAAGGACATCTCAATTCTCTAACTGCACCATGAGGAGGCGAGGAATGAGGAGGAAGGTTCCAGAAAATCCATAAGTGAGGAAATTGACGAAAAACCTGACATGTATAAATTCTCCTCCCCCTTCACATCTCTCATAATAGTTTTAATTTATGTTTTATCTTTGCAGTTTAAATAAACCATATATCTCCTATTTCAACAGGACATCTTGCTTTATTAATATTCATTATGAATGTCTTATAGGGGTCATCGGATGCCCATTTTCCACAAGTTGATATGATTCTTTAGGGTCTTAAAGAAAAGTCTATAACATACTTTGGTTAAAACTTCTCAATGGTAGTGTAAAAAAACATCCTTTTTACCTTGTCGAAAACAGCTGTGTTCACAGCGAGCCATTTCGGTTCATGTCCCTTTAAATGCTCTTTTCCTTAGGGTGACGATCCGTTCTCATGAGATTGTAAACTTTAGCCTCATTCGCCGCGGAACTTGCTAACTAGCACATTATTAGGAAAGGCGATTTGCAAAGATTCATAAAAATCCTTATACTCACTTCTTCTGGAGGTGAAGCTGGATCATGAATGATTTGCACGAACATAGACGCATTTCGGTAGATCGGGGGGGCGCATTCCCTTCAAAAACAAAAGTAATCCTCTGCATCTTCAGCGGCTCAGATGTTGGGAGTAAAAAATGACTGCTATGTTCATTATTACATCCAACAACAAAACACCTCAATCGCTAAGGAAACATTCTTGTCTACACCTACTCCGGTGTCGAAACGATAGCGGACTGTTGACAGCTCACTCAGGGCAGGTCTGTGATAAAGCGCCAGTGTCAATCAACAATCGTGGGAGGGGCCTGTGCAGAACTACATCACTCTGCCAAGAATCTGTGAATGGCTTGATCTGAGATCTGATCTTGATCTGGGGTTATTGTTTATGGGGATTTAAAAAAAAACAAAAAAAAAAACACGGTGGATTTTTAGCATTATAGGGTGGTTGTGTACACACACTGCCAACACAAATTTTTAGTTCAGACAACATGTAAAAGTGAATTTTGCATCCGATGACCCCTTTAACCAAACTTTAACATAAGGGACAGCAGATAACGCTTTAAAGTGAAGCTTGAGTGATCAAGAATATTCCAATGTACAAATAAGCTTTCCTTTGATTCCTCCTTAAACATATTCCCTCATTACTCATGCTTCCCTCGCATCCTGGGGGGTGGAGCTAACACATGAGGAAAGGAGGCGAGGAAAGAAAACGAGGATGCAAAAAAAAAAAAAAAGTAATGAGAAGCACCTCAAGTCCTCATTTTCGAAAATCATAGTACCGGCACAGGTCTTTCATCATAGTGACTCAAATTGATTCAGGAGGACTGTCATTGAAATTGAATCACTTGAGCATTACAATGTAATTGAAACAAATTCTAACTTACCAGTTCTGTTGAGGGGCTATGCACAGGAGATAAAGCTGCAGGCAAAGGCTTGAACCACTCTTTAATGTCCTGCAAATCCACAGAGTAATCTCCATATAACAAGTCATCTCCAACTCTAACTGTCATTTCCTTTAGTAAAGATTTAGTAGCATCTTCAGTCCAAGTGTTCACATGTTCAAGCACATCTGAACTTACTTTCCTCTTTCTACTTGATGTACTGAAATGTTGATCATTATTCTGCTTTATCAGTTTCTGAGATGATTTAGGCCTATTGACCTCAGGAGGTGTTTTAGGTGTGGAGTGTTTTGAAGATTGCAATAGAGTTTCTGGACTGGGATTTCCAGGAGATGGATGAGAAATCTGTCTTTCTAAAGGACTGTTAGGCAGTGGTTGAGAAGATATTCTTTGAAGTTGGTTTTTCAAGGGTGTTGCCTCTTCTCCTACAAAAGAAATACACATTGCCTCTATCAGAATTAACCTTGGTCGCCTGACAACAAATACAATTTAGAAAAATAAAAGTTCAATCAATGCAAGAATGATTACCAGTGAGAAACAGATTTTCTTGCGATTGGGAACTTTCCACACAATGCCAGAGCTCTTCAAGCAGCATTCTGACTTTGCCTAAAGCAAACATTATCAATTAAAGAAAACATTATCAAGTGCCATGCTATCAAGCCGTTTTCTTTTAAATATTTAAGCATTTCTTCATACAATGGAAAGTCTAACAGTTTTAGACAATACATACCTTTGTCAATTAGTGGCTCAGCATCTGTTTGAGAAGACTTGCTCATTTTTTCTAAGATAAAAATCATTTCGATTAATGACGGAAAACAATGGATCAAATAATATACAATTCACTAGGTATAAGAATGCACATCTTATACCTTTGTTGAACAACTCCTCAAGTTTGCAGAGTCTTTGCTAATAAAAAAAAAAATCAGTAAAAACAGTAATCACATTAAAATCATAGCCTTTTACTTTACATTTTACCAGAGGATATATAATGTTTAAGAAAAATTTAAACCTGTGTTGTGTACAACATTTCTTCAAGTCTTCTCTTCTCATTTCTTAGAACAATGATTTCATTGTACTGTTGAAAATTTGCCTCTGTGTACAAATAGACAATTACATTTTAATTAAGATTTTATTTACAACTTGTATGGTGCACAAAACTAGCTGTTGGAGAATAGGTATGGAGATTAGGAAATAATCCAATATGTATATTTTGGTATGTATGATAGTCCAATATGTTTTAATATGTGCAATAGTCCATATTTAAAATCTAAAGCAGTTTTTCATTCATGCACTGCAATTTGATTAAAATATAAGATCACTAACACAGACCTTTCAGCACCAAAATTTCATTCTCAAGGTTTCCTTTCCTGAGAGAAAAACACAACATACACTTAAATATTTTTTTATGAATTTCAATTCTAGAATGTCAGATTCAACACTAACAAAAACTTAAGTATAGGCCTACATCAACAACAAAAAAATGAAAAGCATCTGTCATTGTTTCGATTTGTAAACAATTAAAAAATAGGTACAGTACACCAGGGGCCCATTCTTTGTACGTGGATTACTCAGATGGATTTTACTGTTGATGATTTGACATAATCCAGGATTAAGTTCTTTGAAGCTCATCCTGGAGTTGCTGTAATAGCAACAGGTCCATAAGATCAAATAGACTGCAACTTTTTAAGCGAAGATACCATCGAGTATCGAAAAACGTCTCGTCGTTCGGTACCAAATTTCGATACCTAAGGGGTTAATCTCATCAGCGTCAGTGAGCCAATAAGCCTGCAGCACTAGCTGGTGTGTTCGACTCAGGGCCGTCCTAAAGGGGGTGCAACTGGTGCAGTCGCACCGGGCCCCGCATCAGCTAAGGACGGCCCTGGTCCGACTATAAGAGGCGCGACACAGATCGATCAGTGTTTGACATCCGCGAGAGCGATTTGAAAGCGCACAGACCAGTCTGCTCTCTATAGCTCTCGTGGTACTGTAATACACCGATCGGTCTGCACAGTCAGTCCGCGTCAAGTCGAGCACACCTACTAGTTTACACCGGTTACACTCAGAGATGTGGCGCACACGTGAGGCTGTAGTGTGAATGCGTCCCAGCCCCCTTAGATGTAAGGCGAAGAGTGCGGGAAAAGCTGCGTGGAGTTCCGATCATACGCAGACCATTCATGCAAACTGTAGCATCATGCTACATAAGACAATAAATAAGATTTATATTCCGCTTTTACTCAAAACTCACTTTAAACCACCATCGAGTGTTTGTAATAACTTCCGATTGCCGTCTAA
>NW_015542359.1:155208-158872 GCF_001515605.1 Sinocyclocheilus anshuiensis | reverse complement strand
GTGACCATTCATGCACACTGTAGCATCATGCTACATAAGACAATAAATAAGATTTATATTCCGCTTTTACTCAAAACTCACTTTAAACCACCATCGAGTGTTTGTAATAACTTCCGATTGCCGTCTAATGTGTGTTTTGGCCATGTAATGTTAATTACCTCTGAGTCAGAGCAGCGATCATGGAAGAGAGAACACAGACAGACAGCGCTGGAAGCTGCTAATGCTCATCAGTAAATCAGTGGAAAATAAATAGAAATCGTTCTATTCTAATCAGCACTAGAGTAAATGTAGCCTAACAGATGTGTAAACTGAAGACCATTTGAGCTTTATTAAAACTATTTGCACTGATTTATTGTGTTGGTTACATTTTGATCCTTTGTGCAGTGGCTCAAGAGATGAGTCTTTGAGTTTGTATAAACCTCAACAAGCTGAAAAATAAAACCAAAGTTTTTTTTTAGATAATGTAATCTTGCTAAAATTATCGAAAATTTTTGAACGATACCCAGCCCTATTGAGAGATTTATTCGTGAGGGTATAATTACCTTATAATTATATTGGAGTCTGAGCCGTGCATTAACCTGAACGGTGACGGCTATTATTCAAGTGGCTTGATACACTGATGTAGATAGCTCTGTAAAAATGCTTAGAAAAATGTTTTTGACTCCTAGGAAACTTTAATTAGTGCTGTCATGTAACAAATCTTGAAAAATCTTGAAAAGATTAAATGAACTGCTAATTACAACACTGAAATAAAAATGTAAAGTCTGTACAAATACTAGAAATCATGAAATAATGGAAATAAAGGAGAAAGTACACATTTCATTTATCTATAATAACTTTTCTGCCATTTTAGTTGCTTGGCTGTTTCCTTATAAAGATCAAGAAATTCATCAAGTTTTTCATCAGATGTGTGATGTTCTTTTTTAATATGATGTCATTACGTTGCTGTCTTGCTTTGCATTGCTTATCATGGTCTTGAGTATCGATATATCTGCCCTTTCCAATGCACTCAAGAATATGCAGTAATCTCACACAACTTAATCCAGACATTTTAATCAAATCCACAAATTAGTTTGAAGAACCAAGCCAGAGATCAGTTATCACAATTAGATGATCTCACATCTGTCAAATCGTCTAAGATGTATTAAGTGAGGTATGAAGAACGGGCCCCAGCACAGTGTGTTTATAGAAAATATAACCAACACGTCAAAGCAACATTTAATTAACACAGCAGCACAGTTCATTATGACTATAACAGACCCAGTTGGACTTACAGAATGAGTGTCTTGGCATTCTCCAGCTTGAGATTCTCATGTTCCTCTGCAGTCTGAAGATATTTTCTGAGGGAATCCTTGAAATAAAACAGGAAAAAAATGACAATCAATGAAATATAAATCAAAGAAGCAAATGAGAAATGGTATATTAACCCTGTTATTTTAGAGACAATCAAAGGTGAAATTCAATCAATAACTTGCATTTAGAAGCCAGTATTCCATTTTAACAGCCAATTTTTTTAATTACAGAGATAACTTTAAAGAATCTAACCTGAGTTTTCTGTAGATCTTCCTCCAGTGATTTCTTTTCAGTTTTGAGTTTCTCATTCTCCAGGTTTTGCCTTTGCACGGTATCTGTGAAAACAACATGTTTATGAGCAACACAAATACAATGCAGTAATTCAGTGTGTGTACACTACATTGTTGGTTTCAGTTTTTATTTGTATTTAGACTGAAGAGACAGTTCACACACACAAAAAAAAGAAAATTTTCATTTACCAACCTTCAAGCTGCTACAAACTTTTGCGAGTTAGTAACCAAACCTTTGACGGTAGCCTCTGACTTCCATAGTATTTTTTCTTTATTTCCATACTATGCACACCAACAGCTACCATCAACTGATTGGTACAAACATTCTTCAAAATACCTTCTTTTGTGCTCAACAAGAGAACTATGGAAGTCGGTGGAAGTCAGTTTGGCGCACACTTGAGGGAAGGGAAATGACAGAATTTTCATTTTTTGATAAATCGTCCCTTTAATATGATCAGCAGTCTTGAGCAGTCTTCTAATCTTAACCTAAAATAATTTGTGATGCATGTACCCTCTGCTTGTCTTAAGGATTCTTCAACTTTTTCTTTCCTGGGAAGACAGACAGACAAATACTATGAGCAGAAGACAATCACAAGAGCAACTAAACCACCATAATACTACAGTAAAGTGGTCTTACAGAGTAAGTGTCTGAGCTTTTTCAGATTTTAGCCTGTCGACATCTTCACACCTCAGCTGATATGACTTCAAATCAGCCTGTTGAATTAAAAAAAAACAATTTAAAAAAGGAGAAATTAACATGCACATATTTCCAGTCCAGTTGGAGTCAGCTTTACAAACTTTGTAATGAATGACTATTCTAACTTAGATTTTAGTACCGTCTTCCTACAGTATTGGTAGTTCAGAGTGCCAACAAATTCAACACAAAAGTGCAGTCATTCAATTGCTTTAATCTCAATGAGTAGGTAGATAGTAAACATTTCTTTTTTTAAGCATGCTCATGCCTCGTGGTAATGCACTTTTTTGTCAAAAAGATTATTTTTTTTTTTTTGTGAACTATCCCTTCAAGTTAATTATTTGTTCACTAGTATAAATCCCAAAATAAATAATATTTACTCTGTGGGAAACACTGGTTAATGTTTTTATAAAAATTTCACTTTTTAAATAAAAGTGAGAGTTTTTAATATGTACTAGAATTGGAAAAGAGAATCAGAGAATTTCACTGGTATTGGTAGCAACTGCTAAAAGTTTGAATTCTAGAGATGGTAAACAATTTGTGTGTTTGAATACAGACCTTAGTTTTCTCCAGCTCTGTCTTCATCTGTTCATACTCCACTGTCTGCTTCTCTAAGGGCTCAAACTTCAGCAACACCTCATCCAGCTGTTTGTGCAGTTTGCTGCTCTCTCTTTGAAAAACATCATGACGTTTTAAAGACATTAATTTAGTCACATGCTTAAATGACAATCAACAATTTTTGCCCAAAATTACGATACTGTGCACATTATCAAACTTCTAAAGCAATACTAAAATGCAAATGACCTGTGCGAGTATTAAGGAACTTATCTGCCACTGAGTGTAAATTACTTGTACAGCAGCATCCAGGCTTTGCATTACTTTAGTTACAACATGGTAAGAAGTACAATGTCTTTGCAGTTGTTATGGGTATGCCATTTAAGGCCTAGGCTCACATGCATTGTGTATTCTCAGTCACCAGTTCTGGTAACAGCCTAGCAAATTTGTACTGTAAATTACTTTGGTAAACAGCAACTTGTTAAAATATAAATGTCAGCTTAAACATATTTATATTACACATTGTGTAATATAACTGCAGTGAAACAGAAAATATCATCTTACCTCTGAGATTTCTGAAGCTGTGATGTTTTGTCAAGGAAAACAAAGATGGATCCATAGAGAAAAAAATACATTTTCAAGCTTTGCGTTCACTGTGTTTAAAGCCAGTGTATATGAGTTGTGTGGAGCACGTTGCAGAGTGTAACTGTGCTAAGGGATTTTTTTATTTGTGATTTTCTGATGTTGCTAAAAATAACATTATTTTGTGTATTTGGTGTAATGAAATGTGTTTATGCGGTTTAAGGTTCAAAAAACACATTATTTTCCACAT
>NW_015542359.1:149825-155123 GCF_001515605.1 Sinocyclocheilus anshuiensis | reverse complement strand
AGCTCATCGGTCTGAAAAGCGAGGTGTGCTCTGATTGGCCAGCTATCCAGTGCGTTGTGATTGGCGAATACCTCAAGCGTGTGGCGGAAATGTTACGCCCCTTACCAAACTGTCAGGCCGTGTCCTGGAGCGACGAGACAAAAACATTAAAACCCATTATAAACGAGGCATTTGTTGCATCCAGTGGGGACATAATTACGGATTATAATGACTTATACTGTCTTTTTACACATTGCATTCCTCCATAAAATGTGCAGCACACATCTGAATATTTGGGTTGAAGTGTTCTGGAACAGTGTTGTAAATACAACTTAACCACTGATTTCTAGTTGTGTCCTCTTTTGGAAGGCCAAAGAGAGTAGTTTCGCTTTCACAATGAAACACAGCGTCTTCACGACATAGCGGCAGCAACAATACTACAGCGAGAATAAAAGTTGCACCTTCTTTCTTTGCGTGAACATTTGGGCGGCGTTATGCAAATCTTCCCACATAGTGATGTAGACATGTGGGGGCGTGTTAGAACGAGCCGTTTTAGGTAGGCGTGGTTGACTCTTAATTTTTATAAAGAATATCTCTTTGGATTTGAGACTTTAGTCTTTGCAACTTTACAGATCTTCTTTATGCACCAAGAGCTTGTAACACTCCAAAGAGAAAGGAAAAATTGAAATCGCATCATATGACCCCTTTAAAGTTGGAGTATCTGTGTGTTTTCTCACTCCGGGATCAGATTTCTCTCACTAGCAAGCATTGAGCAGGACATGGAAAACCCAGAGTAGAGCATGAGCAGAACAATTAATTACAAAGATAACAATTTTATTGACCTGGGAAAGGTTCAGTTCTGTGTTTTGCTTTAGCATGAAAGTTTGACACTTTTTTTGGAATTATGAACTGACAAAATTTTCTTTGTAATGTAATTGATTTGATATCAGAAATTAGAAATGGTTCAATGAAATTAAAAACAATTATTTTGTTAAATGTAACAGAAAACAGGATCAAAAAACTTTTTAATTGTTCCAAAGTGAAAATGTTATTTCTTATGCTGATAACTGGTTAAAGGCGTTGTTATTGTTAACTTTTTCACTTTTATTTATTTTTTGCCTGAACTGTTTATTGCCTGCACACTCATACACACACATACCACCTCTTTGCCATGTGAGCTTTTACACCAGTAGCTTTTCTGCTGTGTAAGAGAACAGTGACTGTATCCACAGACATTTGTAAATTAAATGTGCTAGGGTTCAAGTGGCACCTGCTTCTAGCTATTTTTTGCAGTACAAAACAGGTAATTTTAATGAATTTTCCTAATTATAAACATGCTTGATTGCAGTGAAAATAGTTTTGCCATTCAAAATGTTAATTTATTTCATCCTAACCATTTACCATTTGTAAAGGATGTCGCATAGCAAACAGTAAAAATATAATTTGTACTTAAAATTAATCAAAATGAAAAAAAAAAAGTTCCTGTTTAATACTAATTTTGTTTCTTGAACCAATGTATAAATGTAATATTTTCACAACCATGCTGTTGCAGTGAATATCAGTATGGCTGTGATTACCTGCAGCTTAATGTGGCTGGGCTGATATTCAATACAACAACACCCATGCCCATATAATATTGCTTAAAGGGGTCCTATTATGCTTTTTCACTTTTTTAATTTTAGTCAGTGTGTAGTGTGTATGTTTGGGCATAAACAAGGTCTAGAACGTTACAAATCTCAAAGTCCACTCCAAAGGGAGATATTTCGTTTTTTTAAAAACTCGGCTCGTTTGGACTACAGCATTGGTTTCCGGGCTTTGTGATATCACAAAGCGGCTCATTAGAATATCATTAAAAAATAATTCCCGCCTACAGAAATTCGAACAGTTGGGGGGTGGGGAGGGGCGAGGTTGTGGTTAGAACGCTAAGCGGATGATGTCAAGAAACAGTGGTTGCAATTTATTTTTTAACTCTGTTCCTGAGCATTATAACCCCAATTTGCTATTGTGTGCTGCGCATTTTACTGAGGACAGCTTCCACAACATGAGGGAGTACAGTGCCGGATTCGCCAAAAGCTTTTGTTGAAAGACGGAGCAAGGGGCGTGGCAGTACTGAAACACCGTCTAAGCTGTTCGCCAATCACAACGCACTGGGACAGCTAACCAATCACAACACATTTTGTTTTTCGGTATTTTAATAATGTAAATTATGTGAAAAATAATGCATTTTTCAAACCACCAAGCAATGTGAGCATGTTCTAGTACACCCCCAAAACAAAATCAAGACTTTGTAAACGAACATAATAGGACCCCTTTAATTCAGGACCAAACAGCCCCTTACTAGCAAACTCAGATAATATGCTTATAGTCTACAATGAAATCAATCAGTAAATCAACAGAGAG
The DNA here is from genome assembly GCF_001515605.1 of Sinocyclocheilus anshuiensis. Lineage (NCBI taxonomy): Eukaryota > Metazoa > Chordata > Actinopteri > Cypriniformes > Cyprinidae > Sinocyclocheilus > Sinocyclocheilus anshuiensis. The sequence continues at coordinate 152,744 of NW_015542359.1, read as the reverse complement.
CATGACAAAAACAAGTACAACGTTTCATCTACATAGCTTTATAAAAGGATATCATCACACTTCTCTTTGTATTCACTCAAGAGACGGCTGAAAATAAAGTAAAAAAGTTACTAGATATAATAAATACCTTCATAATTTTTGACACCGCAAATAAAACTAAAAAGTCAGCAAGTAACAAGTTAAGAAAACAACCTTCCGGTCAAACATGATAATTATAGTTACAGTATTAAAAAATTTAAGGATATTTCTTTAAATATTCTAGTTAGAAGAAACTCTTAATCCTAAATATTAAACTTTTGCTATTCAACTGCAATTACTAAAACCTGAACCGTTTGAAGAACATGCTCTATCCAAATTTTGATGTGCACATAATAAAGGCTTAGATTTGCTATATTTTTTTTATTTATTTATAATAATTTACTGTAAAATGTATAAGCAATGTATGATTAAAATTTGAAAATCTCTGAATGACTTGGTCCACAACCAACTTTCAAATGTAACGGAAAGTCATGGTGTCATTAATTGCTTTTAATGCTTATTTGCATTTTTACAAAGGAACTGCATACATTTTATTGTGAATTCCCAATTCCTTATCCACCTTTTTCTTCAACGCAGAAGTAAGCCTATGGGTGAGACTTCCGGTTCATTAGCCGCTATAGGTAAATAACGAGGAGAATAACAACGTGCAGTAAACGGTAAAACAGTTTGCACTACAAACCAGTGTGTTCATAATTAAGATAATACATTAAAATAATATGATAAGACACACCAACGTTCAATATCAAGCAGCAAAACGAACTGTTTTGTTCAGCTAAAAATAGCTGGACGGAGTGGACGCAGATGAGACCGGAAGCCAGACCCATATAATTTACAAATGGCCGCGCCCATTTTTACAAGAAAAAGGTGGATAGCCACAAAACAACACAAATGCTTAGTGTCATGACAACAAGCGACTCTAATACTACAGTTCATACAGAAAACCCAAAGTCAGACCTAAGCCTACGTAATATCTTAATTAACACTATTCTTTTGCTACCATGCAAGAACTGTGCTGCTGCCCTGCAAGTGAGGTAGCTGTGAGGTAAACATCTTGAAATGATACCAAATAATAATAATGAAAAATTTAATAAAAAACACTCACTCTGTGTCAACGATCTTCTGCTTCAGAGTTAACAAAGCAGCCACATATTCATCCAAGCTCTGGAAAACGTAGAATCACAGACACACAAATTCAGTATAACAGTATAATGATTTGAATAAGGAAATTCGTCAAAACAGATGACGGTTGATACCTGCATTAAACACCAAATTAATCAAATAACATCAACCAATATTCAGTTGCTTACCACTAACTGGAAATCACATTTATAAGACGTTACTGTATAATTACAATCAACAATGACTAGGATAGCCGTAATATAAACAACATCGTATTGATATACTCAATTTCCATGTATTAAAACCAAGTAAGTATTATATTAACAAATTGCATCATTAATCTGCTCCAATTCTCATGAAACACCCATTATTACTTGGGTAACCAATTAGGTGATGTCAAATAGTGGACACTAGCTTGGCGTAAGGAATAAAGTTCTCACCTGATTTAAAACAGTGCAGTTTTGACAAGTGCCAGAAGTAGCTTCTGAGGCGATTCCTACGGCTTTGGACTGGTTCTCCCCCGGCATCATGGTATTAGCTCAGAAATATCAGCGGAATCGTACACGTACCTCCAAATATCTAAAAACGTGCGAGCAAAACAAGCCCATCAGCTAATCGCACACACAAACGTTCGGCAACACGTTGACTGAGGACCCCAGGGAAAGAAAGGCCCCAGCTGCCCGCTATAGATGCCGGATTGAAAAGTTATGTAGTTAAAATAATAATAATAATAATTTATAAATTATTGTGGAGTTAAATTTGATCCAAAAGTAAATCACTTAATAAACAAAAATATAATTTACAGTTTGAAACGAATATGGTATATTTATAATCGGAATATAACAACGTAGTTTAATGTAGGCATAATTTGGGGCGGCAATTTTTTCTAGTGATGGGAAACAGAGGCTTTTTTAACCGTTTGAGGCTTCCATCAAATTGTGCTGAAAAAACGGTTCATTACTCGAAGCTTTTTAACACAATGCGCATTTGCGACATTTGGTGGTCAGACTCGGTTTCTTCAGCCTGTCTAACGAAACATCGCGGAGCAGAGGATGGTTTGAAAAAGTTTTTAATTTGTGCCAACTCGTGTCATGCGTAGTCCGGTCAATGGATTCACATATTGATCAATAATATAAAATATACAAGTGTGTGATTAATAATTGACGTGAGTAGTAGCAAAAATATTTTGGGTGAGCTGTTCTGGGTCTCTGAGACCCCAGCTATAAGAACATGATAAAATGCAATAGAGGTGTGAAGTGCATTCAGTTTCTGTCTGGTGTTGAGGAAAAAGTTTTTAATCTGTGCCAACTCGTGTCATGCGTAGTCCGGTCAATGGATTCACATATTGATCAATAATATAAAATATACAAGTGTGTGATTAATAATTGACGTGAGTAGTAGCAAAAATATTTTGGGTGAGCTGTTCTGGGTCTCTGAGACCCCAGCTATAAGAACATGATAAAATGCAATAGAGGTGTGAAGTGCATTCAGTTTCTGTCTGGTGTTGAGGTTATTCTAGACCAGGGATGGGCAACTGGCGGCCCGCAGTGTCTTTTAGTACGACCCGCTGGATCATATTAGACTCGGATGATCAATTTTAAAACATTTGAAAAGCAAGTCACGTAAAGATTGCTTTCAGTTTATGATGTTAATACTATCTCCAACCAGGAGAGATCGCTATTTCTAGCCGCTCCCCTATTAATTTCAGCGTAGTAGGATGTGCACTCTAATGTAAACATTCATTAACATTAGCAAATAATA
>NW_015542359.1:131740-149609 GCF_001515605.1 Sinocyclocheilus anshuiensis | reverse complement strand
ATCTTTTTACCAAGTTCAAGGGGATACCCATATGTTTGTTAATCTGTATTTTATTTAAATCGCCATCACACCACTGCTCACAAACAACGGGGATGCCAGAGTTGCACTTGCCTCAAATTTCAAAGGTAAAATTCATAGTCAACGAAAGCTTTTTGCCAAATGCATGACAGAAATGTTTGCACTGGACTATGTTCTTATTAGGGTTTCCGCGGGTCCTTAAAACATCTTCAGTTAAATTGTTTACATTCAAATCCATGCAAACTCTTAAATGGTACAAAAAGTCTAAATTATAAGAGGTCTTTGGGGACGGAAAGACAAGAATTGTTATATGGATTATTAATATGACGATTAAACTTCAAAAAGCTGTGATTTCACTGAATAAACTTGAGCGCTGCAGTCAGCTTTGTGTATTGCGGTTACTGGGGAAACCACTATATTTCTGCAGTTCCGAAAGTGACACCTGCTGGCAGAGAACGAATTTGCTTTTTCAATAAGCCCATCTGCTATTTTTGCTACATATTTTTAAATGTCAACCAATCTCAAACCCCGTTGCACACCGTTTCCAGGAAACATGTCGTTCAAACCGGAAACCGTAGCAAAACGGTACACAACGGTTTGAGCTTGAACTTGCCCCAGGTTATTTTATGGTACCATTTGGAATAACTTTTTTTTTATTAAGCCCTTTTTAACTGTCCTTTTAGGTTGTTTTGAGAATGTTCTGTAGGCTACTAATAAAAAAAGGACCTCTGTATATTTGTTTGTTGCAAATGTACAGACAATGCAATTGAAATGTTTACACTGGCTTGTTGGGGTAATATTTCTGTCCACTGACAACAAAGTTTTCCTTCTGAATTAGCATAACTGCACAAGTTTTATAGTTAATAAAATCTTTAAAAACAAATGACATTAGTTATACTATAATTTCCTTCAATAAAAATTGAGTAAGACGGTGTAAAAACTGTGTGGACGTGGATTAGTAATCTGGCCCCTTGGTATAAAGAAGAAAAAATGCTGGCCCTCGTCACTATCAAAGTTGCCCATCCCTGATCTAGACCATGCGTACGCACTCTTTTACTGGAGTGAGCGAAATAAGGAAGCAAACAGAATGATTTTAAAGTCTGTTTTACATTTGACATACACATTTAGATTAAAATTTCCTTCAATAAAAAGGAAATTGAGTAAGACGGTGTAAAAGGTGTGTGGACGTGGATGAGTAATCTGGCCCCTTGGTATAAAGGAGAAAAAATGCTGGACCTCGTCACTATCAAAGTTGCCCATCCCTGTTCTAAACTATCCTACTGAATCCCAAATAACACACACACACACACACAACCAAGTCAATGTCAAGTCAAACACAAGAATCATGCGAAGCGCCGTTTTTTTTCAAACCAGCTTCCCATACTGCATGACGTTCGAAGCTTCAAACGTCATCAATCACGTGGTTTTGTCATTTCGATACAAGCATCGATCGACAGTGTGTGATACAATAGTGCTTTGAAAACTGCATCGGAGCCAAGTAAAATCAATCGTCCCATCACTCATTTTTTTCTGACAGTAAATAATAATATCTCGCTAAAGAAACGTCCTGGTCCGACAAAAAAAAATAATCAATATCTCTAATAGTCTATGGATCAGCGTGGAAAGCCGAAAACAAGTACTAACAATGCAAATACGTGACTGCAATGGAAATCTGAGACTACCCATGTTTAAAAGCGAATTTATGAAAAACAAGTCCAACATCAGATTTTTTTCCCTCCGATGCATTTATAATATGCGGACATGGCAACCCTAAAAAGGGCGAGGTATGGGGCAAGTTCAAGCTCAAACCGGTGTGCACCGTTTTGCTACAGTTTCGGGTTTGAACGACATGTTTCCTGGAAACGGTGTGCAACGGGGTTTGAGATGCGTTTTCTCTTGTTTGGTGGGTGTGTCAAACATGTCAGCCCAATCAGCAGCAACATGTATGTAAACCACGCGGTATTAAAGAGACAGCTCGCACAATGTAATTAACATCCAAATAAATTCACAAGAGCAAGTATATTGTTTGCACATGTTTATTTACATTAAAGGCAAAATAACTGAAATAATAAGAGCACAAGTATAGATCTGGAACTTCTTTAAGTCTGTCTAAATATCATTTAGTAATTGCAATGTGTTCTGGTCCATATCCTTTCCTTAGGAAGGTGTGCGAAATACTGATTAATGTAACATAAAAATACTATACATATTTATATATTTTGCTATTGTATTATGGAGTGACACTTTAATAAACTTTTCTATACCCCTCTGATTATATAATGGTAAATATTACAATATCATAGCACAACAACAGTGATCAGCAATAATGATAAAGCCTAATACTCACAATAAAAATAACAAGGTCATATAGATCATAACACAGTCTCGGAGGTAAGAAGTGGATTATCCTTCACCTGAAATGTTTGTCTTTTCATCCTGAAATGCGAGGCAAATGTTGGATCACAATAATTAGGAACCACAGTTTCCACAAATCCCTTCATTTGATTGGGATGTTCTCTTTTATTCTGGACGGCAAGGGCAGTGACTGTAACATCGAGCGTATTTTGCAGTATTAAACGTATTTATTTCATACAGGCTACGAAAATTCTTCAAAAAGAACAGAAAGAATGGCCTTCTCAGCTGCTATAGTTGCAACTCTTGCGTCATCAGAACAGGGTGTTCAACGCACCACCGTTTCCGTTTAAAAAACGTTTTGCACCGTTTTTGTCGGGGCTGAACGCAGCCCTGGTGTAGTGTTGCCTGCGCGTTTCTCAGCGCGATTGACCATTCAAAATCGTTTCTTTCTCTCTTGTGTCTTTTGTTTTGGTTAATCCGCTGTGTCGGATTTTGTGTCTGTTTGTTTGCTTTAATAGACAAATTTTAAAACAATTGTACAAGAAAACTATGGGATCATATTCCCGCCAAATGTATTGCAGTCGCGGATAAAAAAAAAGAACAAGCGTGAAACCAAAATTTAAAAACACAAGTAAAATTATATTGCACAAAATTTAAAAATGAAAGCAAAGTTTTCAGAATAGCAAACAATGGTCACGGATCAAAAATAATAAGTGCAAATCAAAAATGTAATAACATATTTTAAAAAATAATAAGCACGAATCAAAACTTTAAACACATTTAAAATCATATTGCACAAAACTGAAATATTAGTGCTACATTATCCGAATTGCACACAAAATCATGTTTTCCTTGGTTATATTTCTCTGTTTTTTGTGCTCCGTCATTTTCTGCACATATTTTTTATTTTTTGTATGCTTATGCTGTGCTGCATGTTCTGCGCTTCAGGGAGGGCTAAAAAATCATCAAGCAGTTGGGACCACAGTCACCAAGCAAACCATTGGTAACACAAAATGGACTGAAATCCTGCAGCGCCCCCAAGGTCCCCCTGCTCAAGAAGGCACATGTACAGGACCGTTTAAAGTTTGCCAATGAACATCTAAATGATTCAGAGAAGGCTTGGGAGAAAGTGCTGTGGTCAGATGAGACCAAAAGTGAGCTCTTTGGCATCAACTCGACTCTCCGTGTTTGGAGGGAGAGAAATGCTGACTATGACCCCAAGAACACCATCCCTACAGTCAAGCACAGAGGTGGAAGCATTATGCTTTGGGGCTGTTTTTCTGCTAAGGCTACAGGACGACTTCACCGCATTGAGGGGCAAATGGACGGGGCCATGTACTCCTTCCCTCAGCCAGAACACTGAAGATGGGTCATGGATAAGTCTTCAAGGATTACAATTGGTCCACTAGTTCTAGATCGACAGCTCCTCCTCTAGCCAATCAGTGGAAGAGGGGCGGTGACGTCACTCCAACGCGCCTCATATGGTGACAATTATACAATGCAAAACAGGTTGTTATTACAAAATTTTAGAGAAGAAATTCTGGATTTCTTTAAAATATACCCAAGTGCCCAGTTGATTTTAGGTGGTGATTGGAACACTATTAATGATCCTTTTTTGGATTGTTTTCCTCCCCGTATCAGTAGACAGTCCCAATATACTGATATATTTAATTTATGTTCCCAGTTAAATTGTCGGGATGAATGGAGGCACAGAAATCTTAATAGACTTTACTTGGAGTAATGAGGATAGATCTATACAATCTAGAATTGACTTTTGGTTAACATCTGAGGAACTTGGGAATCAAATTCAGGAGACTGAAATAGTGCCTTCAGTCTTCAGTGACCATAAAATGATCCATTTAGTTATCAGCCTTGGTGATACAAGAACTCGAGGATCTAATTTCAATTACTGGAAATGAAATAATTCACTTTTTGAAGATGTTCAGTTTAAGGATAATGTTAAAAGTGTGATAAAGCGATGTTACATTAATGCTAAAATATCAGGCTTATATGGAACAATTTGGGAAATTATGAAATAGGAAATTAGAAAATTTGCAGTCTCAAGAAGTAAAGAAATAGCCAAAACCAAAAGAAACAAAGAAAATAGCTTAATTCAGAACATGATATATATGACAAACAAATAGAAAGTGAACAAGATAAAAATCTTTTAATAAAATTACAATTGGAATTAGAACAAATCTATGAATATAAAGCTGAGTGTGCGTTTATAAGGTCAAGGAGAAAGTTGTTAGAAAAAGATGAATCGAAATTCTAAATGTTTTCAATCTTGAAAAAAAAAATTGAGATTTTTTCCTCTTTAAAGAAACTCAAGATTAACGATTCTCTTACAGTGGACCCAAAACTAATATCTAATTTTGTTGTTACATTTTATGAAAAGTTATATGCCCAAAATAATAATATAGGTAATGTTGCTTTTTTTCTAGATTCACTTCAAAAAAAAAAATGCAAAAACTATAAATCATCATTCTAAATACATATGTGATCAAGACATAACTCTTGAAGAAATTAATAAAAGCATTGAAAAGCTTAAAAATAATAAAGCACCAGGCAGCGATGGGCTGACCTGTGAATTTTATAAAGAGTTCAAAGAAGATATTTCAGAGTTTCTTTTATATGTCTTCAAAGAAATTTTGCAAAATGAAGTAATGTTGCCAACTATGTTACAGGGATTGATTACATTGATTCCTAAGCCAGGTAAAGACCTATTAAATATAGAAAATTGGAGACCTAGAACTCTAATCAATAATGATACTAAATTACTTTCACATATATTTGCAAGTCGATTAAAGTTAGTTTTAAATGAAATTATAGATGATTGTCAATCTGGCTTCTTACGTGGTAGATATATTGGCAATAATAATTAAATGTTAAACAACACAAATATGCTTTATGTATTTATTCCCATTCTATTAACCAATGTCTTTGCTTCTGACCTTCGATGATCCAGTTCAACCATACTAATAAAAGAGAGATAAGTTGTCCAGGCACTTGTGCAGCGCCATTTTTATGTCATCCCAGTTGTGTTGGTGCACATGACTTTTCCCATGCCCCCCCCCCACCCCCCTCCTAATGCCATCCCATTAAAAAAATAGTATCTCAGTAAAAGTAAAATAATAATAGATTCAAATAGTAATCTCCCCTGTCCTGGGAGAAACAAGTAAAACTATCTGCCAGTGGGGTAAGAAAAATAATCTTAATGCAAATGGAAATGAGATTATTTTTTTCTTACCGCACCACTTTCATTTTCGTCATGCAGACACTGTAAATGTGACAAAAAATGGAATGCCTTTTTACATGGGATCCTGTAGATCAGGAGGCTGCATTAATTTGTGGGGAGTTACATTTACATCAGGAGAGGATTTTATTTTATTTCATTTTATTTTGCCATATCCACATGCATATTTATTGGAGCGGTACCACTTTATGATATTCACTTGATAACATCTTGCTGCGACCTCTGGAAGTAGGTTAACCTAATAATTAGAATTTCCTTTAGGTTTTCCAGTGTGATTGGATGCATTGATGACATGCACATTCCTATCATCACACCTTCCGAAAATGAAGCTGATTACTGAATGGAACGGAAGGATGCCAGATGGAAGGGTAGTGCAAGATATATGCCGTAACCACCACCACAGCTGTTAAATAAACACTAATTATTCACAATTAATTTGGTCATCTTTATTTCCTACAAATAAAAAAGCAACACTTATTATTTTCCCTGTTGGATTTTAATATAGGTATTGTGGCCATCTCTTCATCTGTCAGTGATGCTGGTGCAGGTTCTCCCCCCATATTATGAGTCTCTGCCTTCTTGCTGTTGGCTGAATATAAGTCAAATGTTTATTTCATTACACTAATTAAGAAATGTATGTTGGATTAGAGAACATTTAATTATGTGAAAAGAGCATTAGACTATGTGGGAAAAGCCACTGCACATTGAAATAGACACTGAATTATATTTATTGAATATGTCAAATGTTTGTAAAGTCATGTAGCCTACACCCATAAACCTTAAAGCTTTACCTGACTGAATTATGTTTTTATGTTTAATTTTTGTTCTTTTTTGCCCGTGGGATACCATTAAAATGAAGATTAGTTCAATAACTTATAACAGCGATTAAGAATTAAAGTTATGTATTGTGTAGTCTTTTTGTCGGGTGCCATTGCGAATCGTAATTTCAGAGCTCCATTGATCATGGCTTTTCAAAGTCATGGTGCACGCACTAAACTCCGTCAACATACTCAGAATGGATTGAACTAACTGTTCAGCTGTTCAGAAACCGAAAACTCAAGAGTTTCCCATCTCAAGTCAACTTAAGAGTTCAAGTTTTAACTCAGAGTTTGTTGAACCTCCTTTCTGGAATACACCCCTGAACTCTCGGTTGATTAACCCAAAACTTGCTTACTCAAGGTAAGCTGATTCCAAAACCATGACTGCGAGTAGGTTCAGTCAACCCAGAATATGTTCACTGTGAACACACAACCTGGCCCAGAGCAGGTTATGTTGAGAGCACAAGTTGCTATGGCTGCTTACATACCCTGAAAGTTATTTCTCCTTTGGGACTGAATGGTTTTCCATAAACTTGCCCTGGTATGTCACAGAACCTGCTTTCTGGAATACCCCCATGGTCTCATATCATTTGATGATTCTGACTTAAAATTGATAATGCATACTGCTATGGATGCAGTTGTATGACTGGAATCAGGCTCTTTTCAACCACCATTTTCTAACCCTGGCTCTGGAGTAGCCACAACATAAACATTTTGGGTGTTTCGGTATGACACACCCATTTCAGGTTATGGACTTTGTGTACTTCCAAGTTGTATGCACTTCTCTCAGTAACTTCCTTGTGGATTTGGATGTATGCATTTGCCTACATTGCGTAAGTGCCCACAACTGGTGGAACCCAAGTAACTGGAATTCCCTTGATCATTTGGAATCCGCTATGGAACTTAATAATTTACAGTCTATTGTATGCACCAATGTATTTGCCTATAACACATTTAACTATGGTTATGTGTAAAAAAAAAAACAAGGTTAACTGGCATCTGCTGTGACAATCCATTTGCATTTTAATAGCTAGAGCAGCTTGAAGCATACATATTGGTATACCTGCTCCCTTAGACAAAATCAAGGAGTCAAGGGTGTCAACGGATACTTCCCTTGTCCCCTTGGAGTTTTAAAGTCTTAACTGAGAAGTTGAAATGGATAGGTTTAATTAGGGAGATATATAAAAATGTGAGGTCATGTGGGTACTACAGGAACAAGGTTGGGAAACAGTTTTGAATCATCGTCACAAATAATACCTGGTCCAAATACTGTTGTACCACCACTGAATTCGACTGGAGAACTTAAAATTACATTATATACTGTATCATAAAATGAACCAAACCTGTATCAACAAATAAGCAAGATATTTCTTTTCCCCTAGCTTTAATCATTGGCATCTGGTTAGTTGCACTTTTCACATTTGATCCATGACATGAAATTTGGAAGAAAAAATGTGTTCCGACACTTCCTGTTTCCTATTTTTTTTTCTCCATTCTTTAGCCATACTAGAATTACCAGTTTTGTGTCATACAGAAACCAATACTCTTGTTTGTGCATTCAGTAACAAACTACAGTGTCAATTAACTTATTTCAATCAATTAAGGAGTGAGGCTTATTTACTGAAAAGACTGCATCAAAATGTTGAGAGCACAATACGCAAAACTCAAACCAGATGGATCCAAGGTAGAAATTACACAAGATCAAACACCGCACAGCCTACACTACAAAACTATTACAAGAGATACAAAACCAGAGTCCACTGTTATTCAAACTTCCAGCATTGTAAAGTTCTGCAGTACACATAAGGGTTAACATCCTATTCATTACACCAGCTCTGGTCTTGTTCTTAAGCCTTGCACACTTGTATTCCAGGTACGAAAACAATCATTCTCTTACACACTCAAACTATATTTACATATACAGGTTTCTCTCAGTCTATTCCACTTCCTTCCCGCTCTCAAAAAAAAAAATGTAAAGAAAAAATATGCGTGCAAGGTGCACATGCCACAGGCTCCACTGTTTCTTTGTTATTCTTCTTTTTCTGTTGAGCTCCGTCTATTTCTCAGTCATCAGTTGTCTCCAGAACACTCTGACTCAGAGCCAAGTCCCAGTAGTGCTCAGTGCCATGCTTCTTAAAATGTTCCCTAGCCATACTTTCTGTTGGACACTGTTTAAACTTAACCTCCCCATAACTACGTTCCTTGGCTGTACCCTGAGAGAGAGAAAAAAAGTATGTATTTAAGTACACAAAGCATACAATAAGAAATAAGAAACAATCAGAAAAAGGAAAAAAACCTATCTCTCATATTACTTCGTGTGTACTTGCATATCAGTAAAAACCATGCAAAGGTCAAGAAAATAAAATAGTTGTATCACAAATGGTGAGTCATGATGACAAACTACTAAATCATTTTTGGTAAATATTTCATTGGTTTACATAAGCATATATCTGGTATGCAGTTACCTCCCAAACCAGTGTGCATTTATTATTCTTCCTGGAACCCTCATCATCTGAATCTTGAGGCTCTAAAAGAAACATGGAATGTCAAATGTCAGCTATAAATCACAGCTCAAAAAAGGCTGATCAATAAATGTCTGCATCTTCTATCACTCTTAAATTCCCTTACCATCTCTCTTGGAATTCGGCTCATCCCATTTGATTCTATTCAACATCAGTCGTTTAAATTTCTTCTGTGCTTTGGGGCCTTCAGGGAGTAAGGAGTCAATTAATAAATACAAATCCTGAGAACAATAATAATAATAACCATCAGTGGCGGTTCGTGGGTTTTAAAATAGAGGAGGCACACTAATTGTATTGGTCTGGGATCCCTGCCGATTATTATTATTATATTATTTGCTTAACCACTTTAAAATGGCTTTTTGGTTGCTTTTAGTCAGAAAACGTAAAGAAAACGACATACATACAGCAAGATAATATAATTTCACTTACCTGGCCTATCACTTGAAGCAAACGTCCATCCCTTCTTAAAAGTCTGTGTTAAAAGAGAGCTGCCTGTTGCGCCATTTAATTAAGGCGACTGCTGTAGCCTATATCCAGCTTAGGCTGTTTTCCCTAAATTTGTATACATACTGTTTGAATGACAGCTTGGTAAATCTGTTGGCAATCAAATATTCAATATCGCTACTCATCATAAGTACTTGGTACATTATCAGCGCAGCGGCAGACGTTCAAACTAATATCACGTAATTTACGTCTCTATGATGATTGGTTGATATCAGAAGGGAGGCTAGCCTCCCTTGCGAGGGTTCTTTTCTCAACACTCCTCAGCGCTGGAAGTTAACACTCAATGGTGATTGGCTAATTTTTTTTACCAACGGAGGCACAAGAGCTTAGCGCTCGCTCGGCCTCCCCCTCCCCTTCTCTATCATTAGCGGTTGTAATTACATCAGCAGATTCGGCACATTCTCGATAGAAAAGCGGCGCTTTCACGTTATGGTATTACAGCTGTGAAATTACAAACAAAAAATACACATTCTGAGACATGAACTGAAATGAATTGTGAATTTTATTAACATTAAATCGTCCTCCTCCCATTTTCACCTCAAAATTATGGGGAAGCTGTGCCTCCCCTGCCTCCCCTGACGAGCCGCCACTGATAACCATATGTGAAGAGAATCATCTATAGAGATTCTCTAATCACTTTCACCCACCTCCCTCCACTACTACAATGTTAACATCTCTGTGAAGTACCACGGTGCCAGTGAGGTACAGTTGGTTTGCATTGGCCTCCACCTTAAACTTCTTGGCTGGATTATGCAGATTTCGGATTCTGAAGGCAAAGCAGATAAACTACTTGAGTAAACAAATTAGCGAAAAAGACATCACTGGCCACACTGTATGTTGTTGTGTGCAAGCAGTGAGAACAATGCTATTAAAAGTTGACTGAAATCATATAAGAAAAAAAAAAACTGAATTGAATGTGGAGAGACCCTAGTCAAAACAAAAAAAACCTACACCATAATTTATTTAACATGTTTATTTCATACTAAGTATATTTAAAATCCATTAACATTTATTGAAATGTCACTTAAGGCTTACTGATGTAAAATTCTAATTAAACTTTATTTGCAGTACTTCTGTATTACACAATACACATTTCTTAATATTATGCCTAAAATGTGTTTTAATATCACTATTAATAAGGACTGTATGATCTCTGTATCAGTCTTTAAATGCAAGATATTTAAAGTGTCATGAAAGCCTAAAACACATTTTTTGAGATGTTAACATATGAACAGGTTGCACATCGGTGAAAACAACAATAGCACTCATTATGTTTATTATTAAGGGAAAAAAGTTTTGTTTTTTCATTTTTTGGAGCAATTTCGTTCTTCTGGTTCAAAAAGCAAAGTTGAACCAGCGTCACGAAAAGTGACATGCATTAATTTGGAGTAGTGATTGGCCGCCATGGCTGGAGAGTATTTCATCAGTTTTCTGAGTTTTTCTCAGTATTATTCATGAGGATGAACACTTATGATCCAATCACTGCGCTATGCATGAGGTTGTATTACAGCTGAGAATTCAAATCACATGAAAGAGCTTCCGCGCTGTCAGTTCATCTCTGTAAACATGACCATAACAATATGTAATATGTTACAACACGTGGAGCGTGCATGAGAGAGTGGTGTTCTGTCGATTTGTGCTATCCTATCAAATTTTGCTACCTCCCATTAAAACAGTAGGTAGTACAATTCGAAAAAATGAAAAATGCTGTCAAATTATGGTTTATTAACGTCTACACCTACCCTTACAGTAATGCAATTACAGTAATTGTGTTATTCGCGGTTGTGGCTAGAAGGGATACAGCTACGGCCGGAAACCAACAATAAATACATTTTTCTACCTATTAGATTGTTTTATTAACGTCTACACCTACCCCAACCCTAAACCTACCCTTACAGTAATGCAAATACATAAAATATTGTTATTCAGCATGAGAAAAAGGATGCAATATTGATGTGTTCATGCGCAGTAAGCCCTGGTAAGACAATCTGACGGGTAGGATAAAATGTCAGGACAAGTGGTTTCTGCTCTGAAAGGCGCGATGAGTTAAACAAAACTCGCTGCGAGGATCATAGTTCATATCCAGACCGGAGCAAACGTGTTTCAGGTTTTGTGAACATATTTCATATTGAATATTATATTATTATTGAATTATATATATTATAGAATATTTCATATTCTCTCGTGCTCCAAACATGAACCAGCACCATGTACGTGCACATATCACATCTTCTTAAAATTAAATATGTGCAAATAAGGGCAACTGATACAGTGGTACGTCTGACACAATGGATTATTGTGATACACAGCAAACAATGATATAGACCGAAAATTCAAAGAAGGGTAAACAAAAAGTAACTATGCCTTTATTCTTTCTGTTTTCAAGATATTTTAATATTCATTTGTCTGTATAATGAGTGCGTTTTATTGGTTGTTTTCTCCCCTCTTCACGCCCACTTTTCCACAGTTTTACACACCCATTTCTGGCATCTTTCCAGATCTAAGGTGTGAAAGACCAGAGCTAAAACAGGGGGGTTTCATGACACTTTAAAGTGTACCTGAAGTATACTTGCAATAGTTCCACTTTAGCACAACCAAATATACTTAAGTATACCTACCTTCAGTTGGACCTTAGGGGTGGGCGATATGACTAAAATCTTATATCACGATGTGACTAATTTTATATCACGATAACGGTATATATCACGATGTAGTTGTTTTTTTCTTGTAAAAAGTTTTTTTATGATATTAAAATCTTTGATACCACAGAATTTTCATAATCCTTATCATCAATGTCAATATCAAACTAATACAAGCCTAAAAAGAGACAAAAAAAACAAGCTCACTTAAGATAAATAAACAGTCAGTGATGAAATAAGGATAAGAAACTAATTGCAAGCAATAGGACAAAAAACTACAATAAATAAGAAACGCTACATACATTGTGTAAATTAATTAGTCTTCACGGTATTAATCTAATATAGATAGACAGATAGATAGAATTAACATGTGTATTATGTATAGATGAATACAATAATGATTTAGTCAAGAGCAGTGAGAGATTTTCTCTCAATGTTGTTTGATTAGTATAAATGGCAGACAGGACGAACATTGGACAGCTTCCCCTTTAAGACCGAAGTCCGGATCCAATATACTGTTAAATATGCGTTTTCTTTTTCAGCTGTTTACTCTCTAAATCACTGTGTTTATGAGGATACTTGCAAAGACGGGGATTCTGATGCATATAAGTTTATATAATTGTTCAAAGCCAATAAAGCAGCAAAAAAAAAAAAGTGCACTCCTCTCACACAGAAACAGAGACGGCGCACGCATATAGCTCTGTTGTTTGTATTTCAACCAAGCGGCAACCATCCTGTCTCTCTCGTGAAACCAACAGGGAAGTGACTAAAACTGCAATTCATCGACTGGCCGCTAGAGGCTGGCTCCAAAAAGAAAGTCAGTCCCATAGACTCCCCATGTTAAAATGCCCAACTTTACAGCAGAAAAAAAATATGTTTGCAGCCTGGTACAAAAAGTGGTTTTGGTCTATATAGCAAAGTTTACCCTTCATGACAACTGTGAGAGGGTGAATTTTTTTATAACTCATCCGTTTAAATTATATTAAGCCTTAAACGTTCTGCATAATTAAGGGCGTGGCCACTTGAGTGACAGGTGGATTGCCACTGCTGTCACCACCATCGTGCTATGTGGGCGTGGTTTCAGCAACCAGCTCCCGCCTCTTTGCCCATTTTCGATTATCCACGCTCTTCAGAAACCTACGGGTGACGTCACGGACTACGTCCTAACTACGTCCATGTTTTTATACAGTCTGTGGTTTCAACCAGGAGCAGCTCATCTCTCGCTCTCTCTCTCTCTCTCTCTATATATATATATATATATCCAAAATATTCATCCAAAACATAGACCTCTATATAAACTGAATCAATAATAAATTGTAAATGTGTTCAGCATTCTGCAAATATTTTTTCGGATTTTCTAGACTATTTTAAGTCGTAAAGCAAGCAGAATATATTAAAATCCCGCGCATGGCTTTAGCAGGCATGTATGATACTAAGCGGGGCAGATGGTGCCTGAGACCTCCCGAGCTCAACAGCGCCCCACAATTTTGCAACGTAAATCTGTGGTGAAAAGGGGAACTGCAGCGTGCTCTAACAGAGCCATTGGGGCAGATTTTAGACTGCCCCACTTATTTTCACGTTACCTTACGTGAACCTCGCTCCACCAAGATAATATCAATCCGCTTAAGCTATGTGTCTGCATCAGGTCAGTAACTAGTTGGCATGTCTGTTTTTTTTCTATGTGGAGTAGTGGATCAAATTAACAAAGTAGGCTATACGTTAAATCCTTTAGTTTAAATGTGCTCACATGAATAGCCTTTATATGGTTCTTTTGTGTTTCTTTTGTTTATTCTGAGAATAGACATGATCTTCTTTCTTCACCCGAATTGCTCCACAACTTGTAACATCTAAATCAACATTTGGAGGTGATAAATACTAAGGCAATTATTATACAGCATTTTATGCGTGTAACATTACTTTGAGCCTGTCAATCAACAATAGTGCGCCACCCACAGGATAACGCAAGGACAAATTTTGTCCCCATGTGTTCAGAGATTAGAATATAAAGCTTACAAAATGTTTTTCATATATTAGCGCTACAACCCAGAATCTGCCCCACCTAAATTTACGGCCAGGAACCGCTACTGGTTTCAACGTAGGGCTGCACAATTAATCGAATGCGATTGTCATGCACATCTTGTCAGTAAAGCCGGTTCTGTGAGTTAAATCCTTTAGTTTAAATGTGCTCACATGAATAAATAGCCTTTATATGGTTCTGTTGTGTTTGTTTTGTTTATTCTGAGAATAGACATAGGCCTATGATCTTCTTTCCTCACCCGAATTGCTCCACAACTTGTAACATTCTAAATCAACATTTGGAGGTGATAAATACTAAGGCAATTATTATACAGCATTTTATGCGTGTAACATTACTTTGAGCCTGTCAATCAACAATAGTGCGCCACCCACAGGATAACGCAAGGACAAATTTTGTCCCCATGTGTTCAGAGATTAGAATATAAAGCTTACAAAATGTTTTTCATATATTAGCGCTACAACCCAGAATCTGCCCCACCTAAATTTACGGCCAGGAACCGCTACTGGTTTCAACGTAGGGCTGCACAATTAATCGAATGCGATTGTCATGCACATCTTGTCAGTAAAGCCGGTTCTGTGATTAGTAGTAAATCACCAGCACGTGCTTTCAAATGGAGCAGCGTTTACTACAGAGCCGTAGTTCACTGACAAGCTACGCAAAATCACGTTCAATCGCAGAACGATTTCTTCGATTTCATAATCGCGCAATTAAATCATCTGCGATTATGAACGTGATTTTGCGTAGCTTGTAAGTGAACTACGGCTCTGTTTGCATAGCTTCTCAGTGAACTACGGCTCTGTGTAGTAAATGCTGCTCCATCTGAAAGCACATGAAAATACCACATTTAATAACACGTTTTTACTCCAAACTCACTTTATAGCGTCAGTCGAGTGTTTGAAATAAATCCTTCTGTGAGATGATGTGGCTTCTTACACAGAATAAGGCACGCAACATATTTCATAGTATTCTAAGCAGTGATAAAATGTCGATTAGCATTGCATTATTATATACTTTATTATAATAAAAATTATAATAAGATGAACTCGGATAAACCATATATTGTCGTAGTCGTGTGTCTATTAGTCACGTTGAATTAATGAAAGCAGTTAAATCTTCTGTTTATTCAGCAACCACTATAGGGATTTCCTGGGTTTCTTCTGCGAGGCGTATTTGGAGTTTCAGTGCGAGAGAGCGCCCTCTGGCCTTCGGATGGAGATTTACTGCTGATCACAGAACCGTGCTTCACTGAAAGATACGCATGACAATCACAGCTTCTGCCTAATCATGATTTATCGACTTTGTGATTTAATTTATATTAATCGTGCAGCCCTATTTCAACGGCTTAAAAATCGGTTGTTTTAAAACTGTAGTGCTTAAAAATGTGTCCATGTTACAGATGTAGTCCCTCGTTTAGGAACGAGCTCATTTTTTGTCCTGCTGGTTGTTCTCCACCTGGTTCTGTCTCCCTTTCACGCCCCGTGGTGGCGTGTAAAGATCACAGTCATCCAAATGATGAAAAAGTATTACCGTAAACAATGTATTTTGCGACACCACGAAATAAACGATAGAGCATAATATGAAACGATAGACTTTTTATTTCGTCCATCCGATATATATCATCATATCGCACAGCCCTGTTGGACCTCAGCACTACTTCTGCACAATTAAAGTGCAATAAGCACAAAATTAGTTTAGTACTAGTTTAGTATACCCAAAATACAATTGCAGGGTATTTTTATTAAGCACATAAATATGTAAACATATTTATAGCATACTTAGCACAAAATAAATGTATTTCAAATACATTTTAGTATATTTTTTCCACTAGGGGAGAACAACTTAGCACTGGAAATAACAGAACATGTTTTAAAACGGCAGACCATACAGGGAAGGAAAAACAAAAAACAAAGACCAACTAATTTCCAACAAGCGTACTCCTTAAATACTCTCAGAATATAACACACAAAGTTGGTTGAAATAACACCCAAAGTTGAGAGTAAGCAAGAGTTGAAACCTAGTGGGTACTTTGAAGCTGAAGTACAAGATAGTTTTGGGTTGTTTGACATTTTTGGTCACTGCATAATTCTCTGATGACTCCATATACATTGTGTCTAACAAGACTCTGTTTAGTCTGTGATTTACTCAGTGTGTCATAGTACTTTAATGTACATAGTATTTTAATGTAAAATTTGAGCAGATTTGTCATGTTTTGTACCTGTAAACAGCAATGTGAACCCCATGACTCAAATCCTCCTTAAGTTTCTTCACCTTCTTCTCTTTCCTTTGTTCTGCTGTAAGTTTGCGTGCTGCATTTGCCTCCTCATGGGCTCTAAACACACACACGGAGAACATCACACTATGCACACAATGTATCAAAGCAAACAAATTACATCATCTTCGAAAGGGATACAGTATTTTCCCAAATATGAGTCACATTTTTATTCATCTGAAATGAAAAGCATCTTATATTATGCAATTAACATCAAGCAAACAAAACACACACTTACATTTGGATTCATGCTGAATGAGAGTATGTGAAACGAGGTACATAAGCCCAAGTTTACTGGTCCATACTATAGTTTCAATTTTCGTTTAAATTTGTTTAGGCTTGTCATTTATAATAAATGTCATTGATAATGCAAGCTACTATAATCGTTTTTTTTTTTTTTTTATACTTTTTGTATTACTGTTCTGAATACCTTTAAATCTAAAGTATTTGTTGTGGAGTGAGGGGAACTGAAATACACGTTTTTAATGTTTGTAAACAACTCATTTTATTTACCAGTATTTTACATTATTTCTGAGTATAAAAATAAAATGTGACTTATACACTGTTGTGATTTATCCGTTTTCTTTCTCTCAATGCATATTAAGCCCAGTGCAACTTATTTTCCAGAAAATATGGTACTTGAGGCTTTAGGGGCTTTCACATTGGAGGAACCCTTTTTATAGTTCCTGGAACGATTGGTGGAAGTTCCCACTTCTTGGCGTGTTCGCACTGCAGGAACTAGGAACATAAATTCTGGGAACTCTGTTTGGGGAAACTAAATTAGCTCCTACTTCAGAGTAGGGTCTAAAACAGTTCTATAGGAACTATCAGTGATGTAAGTGTACGCTGATTGGCCAAATGCATATGAAACTCCAGCTACCCGACATTTTTAAAAAGCTGCGTAAAAATATTTACTCCACGAACATGGAAAACAGCAATAACAGCATTTGGCTACCTGTTGTCTGCTGCGTTGTGTTCTTTTCTCAGCCTCGGAGATATGTAACACTGCAAGTTTTCATATGAGATTTAGTCAAATTTTCATGCTCTTTCAATCGCGTAAATTGTGCATTTACATTCCATCTCCCATCTTCCTGCTGCCGGTGCAAATGCAACCAGGAAAACAGCCAGAGCGGGAAATTGGTTCTCTAGGAACCACCATGTTGGCTAGTTTCTAGAACGGAGTTCTTTGAACTATGCGGTGCAAAAGCCCCTTTTGATATCAATACTTTGTGCATTGGAAATTACTCACTTCTGCCTCTTTGCCATTTGTGCTCTAACATGAGCCTCCACTTTGGTGGGGTCTTGCACAGCTTCCGTCCCCAAAACCCTCATCAAATTAGAGATCCGCACTGCACACAAACAGGAACATAAGATAGTTAGAGCACAAAGCTATAATCAAAAGCTCCTAAACTGAAAAAAAAAAAACATTATTAAAAAAAATGTAAAAAAA
>NW_015542359.1:126908-131701 GCF_001515605.1 Sinocyclocheilus anshuiensis | reverse complement strand
ATATACATATATATAAACGTTCTTAAGTTATGATGTGAAAAATCTAAAGCTGAAAAACAACTGTAATAAAGAATGAGTAGGTGTGCCCAAACCTTCGACTGGTAGGTTAACATTAAATACATTTTAAACCTCCTTTGTGACTGGTGCCTAGCTGGTAATATACCTTTAGGTTCAGGTGGGGGCATAAGACCCAATCGGACCTTTTCCTGCAACTCTTTCTGGGCTTCTCTGCGAGTTTGTCTCCTCAACTTCTTCTGCTCCTTCTTGGTCAGATACACACCCAGAGTCACTGGCTTATCTGTATCCACTAAGAAAGAGAAGCAAAGAGAGAGAGAGAAATAGAAACCGAGAAGGTTAGGATCAACCAGTTTCTGTTTGTAGAAGGTTTTGATGTGTGCATGTATCAATACCTGGAGGGGCCATCTGAATTGGGTGTTCAACTAGGTTGGTGACTCCATGCATTTCCACCTCATCAAAATTAGTATGTGCAGATCTGAGAAAAAGAACAGAAGAAATGTAATGACCACTTTCACTAAATTCTGTTATGAATTATCAAAAGGAATGACATGACTGCCAGATTGTACGGAAAATGTCACACTGAATTCTTTACAACTGTTTCACAGGAAGAAAGTCATGGCTTTGGAAAGACATGATGGCAAGTAAATGGCAAATTTACACTTGGCTCAACCATTTAATTTAAAACAATTTCTTTCAAATACAATTTGTCTTACATTATTTATAGTTGTCTACTGACATTTAAAAGCTGAAAGCTGTTGGCTCTTACAGTTCTATGTGGGAAGGCAGAATGTAGGAGTCCCACCACTCTATGTGAGGAATCTCCCCCTCTCCCAATTCCTTCTTGGGGGCAATAAGAGCCAGTTTAGTGGAGGCCTGTATGCCTGTCTTCTTGGCAGCCTGAGCAATCTCCATCTGTAGTTTCTCCAACAGAGCCTGATAACAGAAGATAATATTGTTTTCACTTGTTATTGCTCCAAGCCATTTTAATCTATAGATTTTAGAGTCAAAAATAAAGAGGCATGCTGTTATCCACCTTTGTGCGTATGCGCTGGGCGATCTTCTCAAAGCGTCCCTGTTCATGGAACCTAAACCCTCTCTTGGCTCTCTGTGCAGAGTTGATGGCCACACGTGTGTCAAAGTAAGACGTGGATTCTAGGTCATCACTGGGCTTTTCCTTTAACTGCTGCCGAAACTGTTCCCTCTTCACTGCTCTGATGTTGGCTAGAGAGAGAAAAAAAACATTAGTAACAACGAAGAGTGAGAGATTCATATTTCTGTGGCAGCATATGGTACCTTTTAGAGTGGGCATACGATGTGTGAGTTCAACCTCTTTCCCACTGGCATCAACAGTTCGTCCAAGCTCATCCAAAATGAGGGGTGTTGGCTTTGTGACCTCACGTGGTTCCACTTTACTGTAAGCAAATATGAGAAAACTTTTAACTTGAATTCTTTTTAGCAATAAATTCTTCCTAAACATTAAAACATTGCAATTAAAAAAAATGTTACTAGAAAACATGATGTTTATTCCCAATATTCTTCGTCAGAGCTGCCAAAAATGTCTACATGCCCTTTCTAAGAACTGTTATTTTTAGATGTATAAAACACTCACGGTGGTGCAATGCCCATGGCGTGCAGGTTAGCCAGGGCTACCAGGTTATGTGGCCCTGTGTTTCCCAAAGCACCCAGAATTCCGGGTTTCATAGCCAGTGTGGACTGGATCTTGGCCTGCAGCTCAGCTGCCTTGCGGGCTTTCTCTATAGCGTCATTCATGAAGTTAGCAGCCTGGGAGGGAGCGATGGACTGGGTCGTATCCACTGTTGGAAGGATGGGATGTGGAGCACTAGAGTCTGTCTGAGAGGGAACCAATCTAGGCTATGGGGTGAGGTATAAAACAGAAGTTTTGGATTTAAAAAAAAAAACTATGCAAAAACCCTGTTAATTGGATGGTAAATCCAAAAAAATATATACTATATTAATAATTAAAAATGTATAATTGTTGACTGCTTAAAGAAATTAAAATGACTAAACTGAAAATGATAAACAAAAACAAGAGCTCAGACTAAACCGTATATTACAATTATACACCACTACAATGGTCCAGTGTTGCCCATACATTGATTTATTTGTGGCGGCCCGCCACAATATCAAAACTGACCGCAACAAATAGATTTTCCGAAAGGCTTTGACTTCGCTGAATAAACATGAGCACTACACGTTTCAAAATCGAAACCCGGTGTGGGTGTTTTTATATCACTGTATTTCTGAAGGAAACCGACTGTCTTCAGAAAATTTTGGATGTCATTTTCATTTCATCTTGCATGTCATGTCTGACAAATGCAGCATTTGTGAGCGAAGCGCTGCTTTGTGTACAGGTTATTGGGGAAACCTCTATTTCTCCCGCTCTAAGCGCCACCTGCTGGCAGAGAATGAATTTGCATTTATATGCCGCCACAAATAGTAGAGTGTAAAGGCCTTTTCACACTGAACGCGAAAATCGGCGGAAATGTTTGGCGCGATGACGCTTTTGAATCAAAACAATAGATCCCTATGGAGCTATTCACACCAGGAGCGATCTTTTTTTTTTTTATTGCAAAAAACACATACAATAAGGCAATACAAGATCGTAAGAAGATCCTCAAGAACAGAGCACCAATCCAAAAGAAAAAAAAAACATGAAGAGAGAAAATAAAGAAAAACAAGAATTACACAATAGGGTCTTCTAATAGTTTAAATTTCTGCAATAAACCAAAGTCTTCTTCCAGTTTTACATTTTAAAATCTTACAGATTTACAGTACATCCAAAATTCCTTTTGAAAAACAGAAAACAATGGCTTTGTATTAAGGCACTTCCATTTATGAATATAAAATTTCCCCAAAATGAAAATATTATTCAGTACAACTTGAGTATGTACATCTTCCAGTATTAAACCAAAATGTATATTATTTTTCATCGCGTTCAGTTTGAGATGGCAGTCCAAAACCTTTAATCTACTCTCCAAACAGTCAAACATTCACTTCAAGAATGAGCAAGTGGTGTCAATGAGTTTGAAGTTCGGTTCGGTGATTAAAAAAAAAAAAAAAAAACAGAGCAAACCGAATGAGAAAGTGCGGTCTATTGTAGTCAAAGCACGGAGGCCGGTGGTGCGAGTGTAGAAAACGATGCGTACGAATATTAACACTAGAACCGCCACGGGGTAAATTTTACCCGTGGCTGTTTTTCAAATGTATATAAAAGATTTAAAATAAAACATTCAAGTCTCCCAGTCATTGACTTTTACTAAAATTATGTAATTTACAATCCAATGTTGTTAAAAATTATTTAAATAAAACCAAATAAAAAAACGGGGCATTTATACCTAAAAGCACCAGCGGGTAAAATTTACCCACCTATATAATGCATGTATTTTCACACTGTCCTTTTCTTGCCTTTCACTCACTGATTTAGCGGTTATCAGTTTCATAAATAAAGTCAAAATGACTAAAAAAAAAGGCGATTGATGGAAGGTAGGAATTAGAAACACTAAATGCAATGAGTGATGGAGAGTCTGATGGTAAGTTATGCGTCCTGGGTCGGCTCAGCATGACGGCTCATCTGACAGTGGTCCAGAATATCATATTTACATGTTTTAGCCTCACGTTACTCTAATTGGTCAAACTTTGGTTTAATTATTTAATTTTTGTCTTGCCATATCGTTTATTGTTCGCTACTGTGTTGCTATTCTAGTCTGGCCATTTCCTGAAGAAAAAAAAAAAAATCCAATCTATATGATGAAATTAATAAAACCATTTGTTGATTACCCAAAGTTTAACGGTGTTGTTCTCTTATTCAAATTATAAATGATATAACTAAACAAATGAATAAATATTTAGGTGAAGCGGTGCGCTTGAATCTGTCCTCGCATCATATGCAGTGTGGTGAATTATTATTGCTCATTATTGTCTATAGGCTATTTTAGTAATTTAAATACCATGGGATATCTTAATATATTGATTAATGACATTGTATTATAATATTACACCACCCAAATATTTAGGCTACTACCTTCTAATTTCCGTTGTCAGTGCAGGCTTTTTTTTTTTTAGCTTAGGCTACTGACCATTATGGATTAGTGTAGCCTGCATTAAAAAAAGTCTTGAACATAAAACAACAGGATAAAAATATAGTTGATGACTAGACATAATCATTTCATGACTCTAGACACTTCTTTGTGAAGACAGTGGCATAATACAGTGAAATAATATGTTCTTTAGCCATATAAATACAGTTGTCATGTGCGGGGGGAAAATTTACCCGCCGGCGCTTTTAGTTATACAGTGACCTCTGGCGGTTCTAGTGTTAAAGACATGGCACTGCGCTTCTCGTCCGGTATGTGACCGCATTAAGGCTGGAATAGCCTCTTGTTTCAAAGGTGGAATTGTCAAAAATGACTTTTAGAATTAGACTCTGTAAGCTAGGCTGGCAGTCTGAACCCGACGAGGGTAGGGGGAGAGGGACAAGGTTCAAAGGTCACGGTTCGCTACTGGCCTATATGGATTTAACATTGTCCGCTGCTCAATATACAGCATTAAATTAAGATAAAAGCTTAAAGTTTGGTACTATTCCAGAAACACAAACTACAACCCTCTACATTGCGAGTAAATCAATCGCATATGCGACTAAATCTTACTCTGGGCGACTAAATTATGTCTAATATTAGCCAATTGCTAATAAATTCTCAGATTTTACTCGCCAGTGTGTGAGTTGGAGGCTAAGTATAAGTTTAGCTCAGATATAT
>NW_015542359.1:120272-126731 GCF_001515605.1 Sinocyclocheilus anshuiensis | reverse complement strand
TTTGTGTTATTTAAGTTATTTATAATAAGTGAAGTTTACTGTTAAGTGCACTGATGTCAGTCTCATTTTGAATAATAAAGTTAGTTAAATTGTTAAATACCCTGCCTCCACTACAGGCCTATGTTTGTCACATCATTATAAGTGTTTGATCACCACATTTAAGTTACAAAAAAATGTGTTTATGTATATATATTCTGTTTATGTAGGCTTTATACTGTATTCTATATACAGTACCAGTCAAAAGTTTGGACACACAAATGGGAAGTGTGTCCAAACTTTTTTACTATACTGTACTGTAATATAGCCTACACAAAGAATATCGGTCGATATATCGGTATCGGTCTTTTTTACTCCCTAATATCGTTATCGGCCCCCAAAAAACCCATATCGGTCGGGCTCTAATAATGCTTACAAGAAAACATCTTAAAATACAAGCAGAAGTAGCATCAAGCCACATTTGAAAATGTATGTATGTTAATTATTAATGTTTGTGCTTAAAACCCACTAGTGTTAATTTTCGTTAACGAAGACTATGATGAAAAATGTTCGTTGACTAGCTTTTTTCCCATGATTAAGACGAGACGAAGACGAGACGACAATAAGGTCAATAAACGATAACTATGACTATATCAACATGCAATTTCGTTGACGAAATAAGACAAGACTAAAATGTATCAAAAAAATTTAACTTTAACAAAAACCTTTATTTTCGTCAAAAAAAGGAGACAAAATGCTATTGCGGACTGTTGTACAAGATACTACGTAAGCTTTCATGAGTGCGGCTGCCAGATATCAAAAGTTCAAATCCCCGAATCAGAGCTTCGCTGTTACAAGGATACATTTTCTGCCCGGTGTTTTGCTTATTTTAAGCAATCTGGCAACCATGCGCAAGCGTCACCGCCGATGATCTGAAAACACCGACATACAAGCTGGAGTTTAGCGATCTAAGCGTCACTCGGCCAGACTGACTTCTGTCATGAGATCTCGACTGTATTGTTTGCGATTGTGGTTGCTGTATAAATGCACTTACTCAACCGCTGTTGTTTTAATAGATAAATAGGCTGTTGCAATTTGGAATTATAGTGGAATTACTTGGAATTGCACTGTTATAATATTTTTTTGTTTGTTTTAGCAGTTTTCATAGTGTAGACAGAGAGATTGCATAAGTCTTTGGTATTAATTTATATAATAAAAAGCCTATAATAAATCAGTACACTAGATGAGGTAAAATACATTCTATTGATTTGTGCTTACTGTGCTTATTTGTGCTTACTGGTGAAAGTGCACTACCTGAAATGCAAAAGTAAATTTCTCAAATGATAATCATTACGATTATAAATTTGAGCAAAAATAATTTTTTATCAGTTTAACCATTATACCGCATGACGAAAATGTGACAAATCAATTATTTGACTAAAACCTTACTAAAATGCTCATACATTTCATTGACTTAAACTTGACGAAACAAAAACAGGACAAGGTTGACTAAATATGATAACTAAAATGTACATCTGAGTAAGACTAAGACTAAATTAAAAATGGCTCCCAAAATGAATACTGCTGTACGGTTAATTAATAATAATCTTATTGCTAAAATGTCAAGTTTTCATTGACTAAAATGTTGAGACTTTTAGTAGACTAAAACTCAACTAAAACTAAATAGGATAAGGTTGACTAAATATGATAAAAACTAACAAGGACATTTAACACGGGACTATGATTAAAATTGAAAATTGCTGACAAAATTAACACTAAAACCCACTTTAAACCATCATCGGTGCTTGTAATAACTTCCGATTGTGATCTATAGTTGATTTTGATTCTATAATAGGCAGACAAGCACTATTTGTATGTTTAATAACGCCACACTGCTTATTGTCATAAACATCCTTTATTGTTATAAACATACCATGAGCTGCATACAAAACACATACAGAAAATATATCGTCATAATCATATGTCTATTTGCTTTCATATTTCATGTGTAGAAATATATATTTTACTCGATTTTTTTTTTTTAATACGGAAGATCTAGAGAATTAACGCGCTTTGACTCGTAACACTCGCGCACGTGGAAGAAAACGGAGAGTGCTCTCCAGATCACATAACTCAGTGGAGAATTAATAGAAATTATATTAAGAACATGTGAGAAAAAATCTGTTCTCCGATACCAAAGATAACAGGAACTCGGCATCCACTCTCTTCTCTCTCGGAATACTCTTCTTCGGTGTTTGTTTACACTGGTTTTCGAAACAGCGCCACTACTCTTTTGCTTTTTGTGCAACAGCAGCTTCTCCACGCACGTGATCTAAGCTCAAATTTGATTGGATGGCCCGTTTCATCACGGTGTGACAGGGAAAAAAATCGACACAGGACGAAAAAAAATAAATATTCGCTTTTTCGCACCGCGAATGATCGCGCCTGGTGTGAATAGCCCCATAGGGATCTATTGTTTCGATTCAAAAGCGTCATTGCGCCGAATTTTCACGTTCAGTTTGAAAAGCCCTTAAGTCTGTGGAAAACACTGTGGTCTCATTACTGTTCTCATACAATTGCTAGTCTTACATGTAAACCTGCATTTAATGTCTAACAAGAAATATTTTTTAAAAATGTGTATTTTACTCAGAATTATCCTATTGTCTACTCTTATTCTATTGCACTCCACCATTTTTTATTCCCTAGTGCTTTTCTAAACACACAAATACTACAGGCCAATCATAAAACAAGTTCTTGGTATTGTTTTTTTTTTTTTACCTGCACGACAGGGACAGGAGCCACAAAACTTAGCTGTTTCTTTCTCTCCTCAATCTGCCGCGTGGCTGCTTCCATCATTTGCTTGATCTGAAAATACAGTATCACAGATAGTATTAAGACTGATGCAGGCAGTACAAAAATTACATGAGAA
The DNA here is from genome assembly GCF_001515605.1 of Sinocyclocheilus anshuiensis. NCBI lineage: Eukaryota > Metazoa > Chordata > Actinopteri > Cypriniformes > Cyprinidae > Sinocyclocheilus > Sinocyclocheilus anshuiensis. The sequence continues at coordinate 123,826 of NW_015542359.1, read as the reverse complement.
ATTCTTTCATACTTGTGCAGCACTAAGCAATATCAGTTTTATTCAATCAAGTCATTATATGTTCTAAATATAGTTATCACGGTGACAGTGATCACACTTCATTTTATTAAATGAATAATAAAAACTTAAAAATAAAAATGTAATGAACTTCATTTCATTACAGTGTATGTGTTCCATCAGATACCTCGGTGTCTAGTGTCTACCTTTACTGATGGTGTGTCTGTATGTGTGCGTTACCTGCATTTTGGTGAGCATGCCAGGACTCTCTGTAGGGGGTCCAGGTAAAACAGGTGGTTCCTCCACCTCCTCAAAGCGAGGCACCCTCTTCTTCTTTACCGCAGATTCCACACTGTCTCCATCCTTCACTCCTTCCACCTCATCTCCAAACACTTCCTAGAAAGATATGGAAAAATAGAAAAGAAGAAAAAGACAAGATATACAGTCAGAGAAAGATTACTTAACCATGACTCCTACCTAAGTGTCAGTTTTAGGGGTGGGTGATATACCGGTAGACATGAGACCAAATCTTTCAGCTGGTAGAGAATTTGGACTATTGTCTCATGGTTACACTCACGTGACATTTCCATGCTGCGCCATCACAAAAGCTTGTCACCTAAATGCATTTTTTCATTCAAGCATTTTCAAGTGCTACAGTTTAAAAACAAGTGATTTTAAACCTTTCTTCCACAATAAGCAGCCTACATTTTGGTATGTTTGATTAACATTAATGTTAATAAAACAATGAAAGATCATTTCTCGCTGCTCTCAACTGAATCAATTTATAACTTTAATAGGAATAAATCTATATTTAATTTACACAGTAAGAACTATGCAGTGTTTTTTATAAATAACAAAATTTAAATAGTATTTCTTATTTCTAGTGCTTGAAGCTTTTAGGTCTATTTTGTTTGTGTCTTTTTTGCTTGTAATTTATTCTTGTTTTATTACAGACCGTTTACTTTTTTTTTTTTACTTATGTTAGTTAAGATACTATTAGTTTGTGATATTGAACACAATATCACAATTGTGAAACAGCTAAGTCTTGTGGCAATTGTGATATTGTGACAAGAATAATGAGAATTGTATAAAATGTTGATTTCACAAAAACCTTAAAGCAAAAACGACTATTTCGTGACAAGATTTTGGTCATATTGCCCTAGTCAGTTTCAGAAAAAAACGACTCAATTTATGCAAAATTGACTATTTTTTACTGCTGTGTTCTTACAATCAATGACACTGACACAGCATACATGCAAACAAGAATCCAGGATTTAGCAATGTACACTGTGAAGCATCAGCTTAAGAATACCCGAAATTAATTGTTACCCCCAGGTAAAGTATGAGCAGTGTGAGACAAGAAACAAGATAACACAATAACTAGTTGAAATGTGAAAAGCCCTTCAGAAACTGTAAATTTAGGAGGCTCACAAAACTATACCTTCAGCCCTCTTTTGCGGTTCTTCTCTCCTGCTCCTTTATTGCCACGGGAGTTTCTACTTTCCTCAAGAGCTTCAAACAGACGCTCAACAAAGCTGCTTGCTGAATCATCAAGAAACGGCCTTAGCTGGTCTAAAAGAAGAAAAATTGATCACTTTTAATGAAAAGAGCCTCATGGAATTCTCAGCTGCATTTGAAAACACACAATACGAGTAATTCTGCACATAAACAGTGTTGCCCTTTTTTTCCAAGTGCCACTAACACCAGTTGTAAACATCCCACACATCATCCTAATCTATATAAATTAGAACTACTTTACAATGACTTCACAAAAATAACTTTGCAATTTAGGTGTACAATAAAGATTAATGAATATATGCAAATCAGTTGCCTACTGTTTAGTGCGTTCTACTGTTAAGAATGTGTTATCGTTTCATAAAGTAATAAAACATTTGTCAATTTCAGTGTTATTATGTTAATTCATTACCATAAATAAATTCTTGATCTTAAAAGCCATTCAATTAAATTGATTTTAATATTATGCACTGAGGCTCTGGATAATTTATAAATTTCCTTTCTGGTGACCATGTTACATTTACAAATCTTTGTAATGGGGTAATTTTTGTCGCTAATCACATCTTTAAATTTAAAATCTTTAAATGGCACCTATTATGCCTCTTTTTACAAGATGTAATATAATCTCAGGTGTCCCCAGAATGTGTCTGTGAAGTTTCAGCTCAAAATACCCCACAGATCATTTATTATATTATTTTGAAAATGTCTATTTGAAACACGCCGTCTTTTTAAATACAAATGAGCTGCAACTCCTCGCCACCTTTTCCAGAACACGGCTGTGCCATTACAGATCATATCTCAGATCTCTACCAAAAAAAACATCTGTTTGGTTTTGATTATTACGTCTATCGTGCTAAAATCATGCGTTTTAAAGCAGTACCATTTTAAATTTCTGATATACAGTATCTCACAGAAGTGAGTACACCCCTCACATTTTTGTAAATGTTTTATTATATCTTTTCATGTGACAACACTGAAGAAATGACACTTTGCTACAATGTAAAGTAGTGAGTGTACAGCTTGTATGACAGTGTAAATTTGCTGTCCCCTCAAAATAACTCAACACACAGCCATTAATGTCTAAACCGCTGGCCACAAAAGTGAGTACACCCCTAAGTGAAAATGTCTAAATTGGGCCCAAAGTGTCAATATTTTGTGTGGCCACCATTATTTTCTAGCACTGCCTTAACCCTCTTGGGCATGGAGTTCACCAGAGCTTCACAGGTTGCCACTGGAGTCCTCTTCCACTCCTCCATGATGACATCACGGAGCTGGTGGATGTTAGAGACCTTGCGCTCCTCCACCTTCCGTTTGAGGATGCCCCACAGATGCTCAAGAGGGTTTAGGTCTGGAGACATGCTTGGCCAATCCATCACCTTTACCCTCAGCTTCTTTAGCAAGGCAGTGGTCGTCTTGGAGGTGTTTTTGGGGTCGTTATCATGTTGGAATACAACTATGGATCATGCTCTGCTTCTGTATGTCACAGTACATGTTGGCATTCATGGTTCCCTCAATGAACTGTAGCTCCCCAGTGCCGGCAGCACTCATGCAGCCCCAGACCATGACACTCCCACCACCATGCTTGACTGTAGGCAAGACACACTTGTCTTTGTACTCCTCACCTGGTTGCCGCCACACACGCTTGACACCATCTGAACCAAATAAGTTTATCTTGGTCTCATCAGACCACAGGACATGGTTCCAGTAATCCATGTCCTTAGTCTGCTTGTCTTCAGCAAACTGTTTGCGGGCTTTCTTGTGCATCATCTTTAGAAGAGGCTTCCTTCTGGGACGACCAGTTTGATGCAGTGTGCAGCGTATGGTCTGAGCACTGACAGGCTGACCCCCCACCCCTTCAACCTCAGTAGCAATGCTGGCAGCACTCACACGTCTATTTCCCAAACACAACCTCTGGATAAGACGCTGAGAACGTGCACTCAACTTCTTTGGTCGACCATGGCAAGGCCTGTTCTGAGTGGAACCTGTCCTGGTTGAGGGGGAAGTCGTGGCCTAATGGTTAGAGAGTCGGACTCGTAACCCAA
>NW_015542359.1:118895-119460 GCF_001515605.1 Sinocyclocheilus anshuiensis | reverse complement strand
AGACAAACCATGGGTCACAGGAGGGGTGGGATGTTGATCAGTACTGGCTTGGGATGGGGGTCATCATGCGTCTCAACCAATGAGAGCATTTGGGGTGGGCCTAAGACTGCAGCAGCGCTCACGACTTCATAAATGGGAAATAGGAAGTTTCCGATAGCACGTAAAGGCAGCAGAAAAGCACTCTCGCTCAGCACAGTGGAGTGCATGGTTTTGTTAACGTTGTGGTTTATTATTTTGAGTCGTTTGGGACGCGGTAGCACACGGCCCTCTAACAATATATTGCTTTACAGATCTATCACTTTTGCCGCTCAGAAATGTTCACGCAATCATGCTGCACGTATCATAAGTTCCCCGCTCCACTCAAACTACATGCGAACCACCTCTTCCAACCGAGCCAGGGCCAGCTAAACGTACCGCTGCACGGAGCGATCACACTAGTCAAACGAATTTTAGGTCTGCGTCAGCCGTCAGGCAGCCAGCACGAAATGCGACGACGATGTAAGTGTCATTGCATTTTAATGCTTTTGTTAGCCTATCCAGTTGAACCCACTAGATGCGGCGCTGC
>NW_015542359.1:118047-118672 GCF_001515605.1 Sinocyclocheilus anshuiensis | reverse complement strand
TCCTTTGTATTAAACTATACATACATGCATGGTGCTGTTTTTTTTTTCTAAATGTTTAAGCAACTTTCTTAATTATATATGGTTTATAAACATTATTTTAAACAGTATGCACTTTTTTTTACAAAGATAGTCGTGTTATTTTATTACGCTTTGAAGAAACGGGCATAATATTTTGCGCGATGCGCCCTCTTTTGGCCTCAGGAGAGAAGCCAAAAGCTTTTTTCCCCTAACTGAAATTATGCCTTTTAAATTCGAATTTAGTTTTTCAGTCATTTTGACAGCCCTAACTCACACTAGGCACGGTTGCCTTGAACCGAGCGCGATTATCCCCCCTCCCCACTCCCCCGCTGGCCTGCACTCACACTTGCACTAAACTTTCCTGGGCGGAGCATGCTTACGTCATGTACGAGATAACGAAGAAAACCACTTTCGCTAATATTCTGCTGAATAATTAATAATTAATTTATAATTTATGTTGTGCATTGATTTTCACTTGTATGTATCAGAGAATTATTACGGAGGCAGCTGACGTTAATTAAATAATTTGCAGCTTTACTCGCAAACTACATTTCCTGTTCATCAATAAGGTGAGAACCAGAGCCATTATAAACCTAAATATACTTGA
>NW_015542359.1:116520-117836 GCF_001515605.1 Sinocyclocheilus anshuiensis | reverse complement strand
TCTTTTAAAATTCTGGCAGTTTAATGCCTACAAAAACGGCTCGTAGGGACTACAACAAGTTACTTCCCGGGTTTGTGACATCACAAACACAGACAAACCCCGCCCCTGGGAACATGCAACGAAGGGGGCGAGGCCATGCTGCGCTGCTTTAGAGAAGAGGAAGAGAAAACAAGGGTTGCACGTAAAAATCTATTCATATATGAATTGTGATTCTGTCTTCTAACGATTCTAATGGATTCACAAGTTTCAAAATCAATGTTCTAAAGCAGCGGTTCTCAATACTGTTCCTCGTGTTCCCCTGCTCTACACACACTCTGTATCTCTCTCTCTCGCTCTCTCTCTCTCTCTCATTCAGCTCAGCTCCAACAATGAACTGTTCCATTTATACACTTATTTTCACATAGCTATGAGAAGTATTATACATGGACGCGTGTGCGGTTGCCGTACTGTATTAAACCTTTAATCAGCTTTAAATAAAACCTTATATTAAAAGCTAACAGAAGCAGTAGCATTTACAAATAACAGCGTATCTAAAAGTATGAAACAACAACAATCAAAAAAACATACCATTAAGAGCCGTGCTTGCACAGGTTCTGCACGATCCTCTTCACTAATATCCTCTACGTCTCAATCGGGCTCAAACTGATAAGCAATATAGATGATGCCATTGTTTACAATACAACCGGAGCACATGCTGCTGAGGTGAGGGGCGTGACGTTCTAGAAAAAAAACAGTGAACCACCCCTTTAATTGAAAAGTGTAGTGTAGTAGTAGTAATAGAATATGTTTTTGTGGTCGTAATGATGAAAGCGCACACAAAACAGTATCCAGTTCGTGCTCTGGTGCGGTTAGCGCTCACACTGCATGCGTACCGCACCCGAGCCCAACCGATCCGTCCCACCTCTTCCAACCGGGCCAGGGACGGCTAAATGAACCGCGCCGGAGCACGGCACGGAATGCTCACACTAGTCAAACGGCTTTGGGGGTCAAACGTGCTCGGGCACGGTTCAAAACGTAATGTTCACGCATTGTACACCTCCACATCCCGCACACGAGTCTCTACCCGCCCACACCCGCACTCGCCCATCAAGTGTTGTCCCGCACCCCACTCTGCGTTGGGTCCCGCGATCGTGCAGGTCTCTACTCGGAAGGTGCCTGTTATAATGTTATGATCGAGGCTCTGGACTCTGAAACATAACTTGTTTTTCTATAACAAACTATACAATATTTTATATAAAAACGTTAATGCCCTGGCAGTGGCAAATAGCTTTGGTTTTATATTTAATTTGATTACATTAATGTTATAAGGTGAGATT
>NW_015542359.1:108759-116474 GCF_001515605.1 Sinocyclocheilus anshuiensis | reverse complement strand
AGAGAGAGAGAGAGAGAGAGAGAGAGAGAGATAGATATACATAGATATCAATCACTGAAAATATTATCTGGAAATCACAGTATCAAGTAAAAAACTGTCTTTAGGAAGGAAGAATCTTTTCCAACTGGCTGACTGTTTCTTCCATCTATCCAGACATTCACCCCTAAAGTAGAACTACCATGTCGTCACTATATCTGTACTAGACATCTACAAGGTAAGCTTCTTACCTGTGGTTTTTCTTTTGTCCAGGCCTTTTCCTACACAATGTAATGCTGCTGTGACCACAGTGGGTTCAGAAAAACCAAGGATCTTCTTTACTGTACGTTCCACCCATGGCCTCAGCTCATCAACCTCACGCTTGGGCAGAGACATGCTAGGGGAAAATCTAACAAACAAACAAAATGCAATACTAATATCACAAACTTGCTTTAGTTTATAATTAGTTTCACATTAATAGATAAGTCTTATGGTTTAGTTGCGCTCCTTTACAAAGAGCTGTCTGTAATTGTTCTCAATGTCCTTCTTTGACTGTTTTCCAGTTCACACATCTTCAATGACAAATTATGTAACAGTAGGAAAATGTTTTTCATTATTTATGAATGTGATTACAACTGATGTATGCATAATCCACTTTCTGACAGCTCCAATTTACTAATCACACTTTGAATTGACAGAAAGATGTAGTCGCAAAATCACAAAAAATTATTTCTAATATAAATATGCAGAACTGAAACATATAGAATCAAACATAATTATTTACTACAAATGCTGACTGACCAAAAACCTTCTTCCAAACATTATGGTAATCAGTCTGACTTCAAATCAGTGCAATAAATTGATGCATGATTCAGTTCAATGGTGTAATTGCCTCAAGAGATCACTTAAGCGGCTCTAAACCTATAAACATACGAGGCAATATTACATACCCGTAATAAGTTTTCAAAGAGGCCAAGCAGTGTTTCCCCTGCCATTATATTATATTAAAAAAATACTTTTTTAAAGGGTTAGTTCACCCAAAAATGAAAATTAGGCTGTGTTTTACTCACCCCAGAGCCATCCTAGGTGTATGACTTTCTTCTTTCAGACGAATCCAGTCGGAGTTATATTAAAAATTGTCTTTGATCTTTCAAGCCGTTTAATGCCACTCAGCGGGTGTTGCATGATCAGTCCAAAAGAAGTTAAATAAAAAGCGTCTCACACGGCTTTACGGGTTTGAAACGACATGAGGGTAAGTAAAACACAGCCTAATTTTCATTTTTGGGTGAAGTAACCCTTTAAGACCTTTTTAAGACCTGCACAAATAAAATGTATACCATATGAGCGGGGTTGGGCAATGTCTATAGTACCATATTAAACTGTAAAAAGCATAATTTATAGTTCAGAAACAAGTTTTCACAAAAACAAAAAGTTTTATCAAATGATAAACTTTACATTTCAGCCTTTAACCCATTTTTAAGATCCAAAGAGAAAGGAAAATTTGAAATCGCATCATGTGACCCCTTTAACCTGCAGTTACAAATGCATAAAAAATGTTTTGATATTTTAAACATAAAACATTAAAAACTGATGTTTGAAATTATTTTAAAAATTAAACGGTACCTTAAATGTGAAATTAAAACCGCCAGTAGGTGGCAGCAAGTCACTGTTAAATGAGTCACTGCTATTGAACCGAATCATTTAAACGGTTGATTCATTCAGGAATGAAACACCATCATGATGCAAAACAGAGCTGTGGCTGTGTTTGAAATTATTTTTGTTGGAGAAATAGAGCAAAAACAGTTAATATGGCGTCTAAAACGTAGGCTAAGTCTCTTAATATTAACTTCTTGTTTATTGAACTGTTTTATAAAATCAATATCACATTTGTAATCATGCTGACTTTTGGAGAAAAAAAATGCACTCTTCGTGTGATATTAACTATATGAAATGATATAAATATATAAATTTTCTGCCCCATATCTTGAATTATATAATTCTAAATGCATAGACTGATGCATGCAGTGAAAGAACGCACTATAAATGCGCATGCGCACTAGTCTAACCTACTAGACTTAGTAGGTTAGACTAGCGCGTTAACACTGTAGGTGTTTTGTTTGCTTTTCGCGATATACTCGATAATATCAAAACATGGGTCGATTTTCGCATTGGTCTGAACTCTGAACAAAACAACAGTTTTATTGAAAATGCTCATTCATTCAGGTGGAGCATTTGGTAGAAATATAACTGTTTTCCCGGTAGCGGCAGAACACAAAGCAGCACAGCACCGGACTTTGAATCTGCAGCGCTCGTGTTTATTCAATGAAATCATAATGTTAGCCTTTTGAAGTTTAATCATCACATTCAGCCATATCGCAATTCTGGTCTTTCCGTCCCCAAATTTAAGACATCTTGATATCATAATTAAGACTTTCTTGTACAATTTAAGAATTTTTAAGGCCTTAAATTTGGTACAACTAAATTTAAGACGTTTTAAGACCCGTGGAAACAGGGTGTCTACAGATATGAACAAGTTAAATTTAAGACTTTTTAAGGCCTTTTTAATACCACCTTATGTGAAATTTAAGACCAAGCCTGTGATGGAAATACACATTATATTACATACGTATATGTAACAATTGATCAAGAAATTTAATACACTACAGGGCTGTTACCAATCAAATTAAATAATTACAAAATTACAACAGCAATCAATAATGTTATGGGATTAATGTTGTAAATAAAATTGAACATACAAATAAGAAATGTTTGGGGGAAAAATGCATATTTAAGCATGTGACTAAACCGCCAGTAGGTGGCGGTGAGTCACTTATTCATTCAACCGATTCCTTCAAACCTCTGAATCATTCAGTAACAAAAACGCCGGGTGTGGCTTGGAGAATGTGCGAAAAAGTACTCTTGATGGACACTCACTGGGTCCGTCAGACTGGAGAAATGTTTGTGGTAATGTGACCAAAAATATTTAAGACCTAAGACTTAAGGCCTTATTTTAGGAAAACTTTATTTAAGACATTTTAAGACTTTTTAAGGACCCGCGGCCACCCTGGGAAACCCTGCTATAGTTAGTGTTATGCCTGAAAAGTAATTCTGTGTAATACTTTGATTATAACAGTCGTGGTTACCAAATTGCTACATTTGATTACAGTAGCAACTATGACATTTTGACAGATGTTATGATTACCATGATAATGTTTTAAAGAAGGGTTTCCATAGCAAACGAATCGAACCTCAACATAAACACTTACCTCTCACTTTATTCAGCTGTTTTACAGCGGCATAAAGTTTCTTTGGAACTATTTAATTCCCGTTTTTTCGTCCGCCACACCAAATTACGTTGATAAAGATAACCCGCTAGTTATTTAAGGCTACAAAATATTCAGAAATTTTTCTAGACTTCTCTACACCCACGGTGAACGCTAAACGTTTTCCAGCGGCGAAACGGAAACGGAAGTCTCTGGTGAACATTTCCGCCGGAAAGCCACGCATTGACACCGGCCACACCATAGATATCTATGGGCCACACTACTGCCATCTATCGACCTGGAGTTATTTGATTTATACACAGGATTTACCCAGCCAAATATTATTTGGCAAAATTTAAATCTGATATTGATTTTAGTTGCTCCTTTTGTGTCAGTTGCCCTGAAACTGTGGTACATTTGTTTTGGCATTGCCCTTTTGTAAAACTATTTTGCCAAAATGTCTGTGATTTTATTGTACAAAATATTGACAATCATTTTGTTTTGTTATGGAAATATGTATTATTTTGTATCTTAGAGAACAGCAAAGAAAAGCACAGTCATGTTTACATGATAAATCTTATTTTTTTACATGCCAAATTTCATATTCACAGTTCTCCTGCAAAAAAAAAAATGTTTTTGTTTGTTTGTTTTTTCCCCTTTTAGGAAGGAAATGGAGCATTATATTGATACTATATGATTTTCTATTAAACAAACAGCAATTAAAACGGCCTAGCATATATTTTTAGTAATGCCAAAAGTCTTAATCTTTATATATTCTCTGTCTGGCTTTATAATTAGTCTCTCTGTAGTTGTGTTGGATCAAGGACAGATCAGAGGAGACTGATATGGTCAAACTAACTCAATAACTCACACTACATACACACATACACATTTATACACTCATAGGGGACTGTTGTCCCAAATACACAATGGACACACACACACACACACACACACACACACACACACATACACACACGTGCATTGGCCCAAATACAGCCAAGCCTGGAGGAATGGAGTAAGTTGTTCTCTAATCAGCATCACTTTCCACCTTCACCCTTCATCCTACTGAAGAAGAAAAATGACAACACACTGCACAACTTCATACACACAGCTCAGAACTCACAGGGTGTCACAATCATCTCTCAGTGCTGTAAGAATAGAGAGTGCCTGGTAGCATAGACTATATCAACAATGTGCTAATCCATGTGGCTCGAAGAGCATAACGTGATTTGATTACTCAAATACTGGTTTACTAAAACCAACACATATTCCGTCTGTCCACTATTAGCTCCTTTTCTCTCTTCTGATTTACAAAGCAAATTTAATGACAATTCAGATTTTCTAGATATATTTTCTCTTTTATTTTCTAATAAATTATCTTGCTTAAATTTTATTACTGTAAAATAATAATGACAGTGAAGAATGAGATTATTTTATATTAAAATAAAGAACCACTTTTTTTTAAGCAGTTAGGATTTTACTATTACTGTAATGGACTCAGGGCCGGATTTATGCATAGGCATTCTAGGCACGTGCCTATGCTTGCTCGTCCAGGGGGGGCCCAAACACAATGAAGAGATATATAATATTTTTGTTATACTATGGGGATATCTACAACAGTAAAAGAACCAAAACCCCAAGAAAACATTGAGCAAATAAATATAACAAACAATAGGGTAAAAATGACAAACTATTTCCATGTCTTCAATCTTTTTTATGTACAGAAATCACTTTTCTTTCTCCCGTTCTCTCTCACAGACGCACACACAGTACAGACACGCACTTGCGCACAAACGCGGACAGAAACTTGTTGTCAGAGCTGCGGCTGCCCAGCGACTTTATCAATAAAATAGTTTCGCGTTTCTCAGTAGCGAGGTTCTTGAAGCAGTTCAACTTAAAGATTCGCTATTAGTAGACGCTGCTGCTGAATACTGCTGAGAGACGCACAGACGCAAGTATTCACATGCACTTAATCTCTCTCTCCCTCTCGCTCTCTCTAATAACTGCGTTAGACTGCATTAATAACTATGTTAGCCTGCATATCAATGGCTCAAGCCTCTGTTATTAGCTCTAAAATGTCGTTTTGGAATTTGCAACGGAAGGTTTGGGATGAGGTGCGTAAAAAATTAGCTAGTTCAACACCCACGAGATTTCAGGACAGAAACATGTCAAATGTCTTGAAACAAATCATCTGAACAATTGATGTGTGATTGTGACTCCAGACCGTTAAAATTATTAAAGAAATACTGTACTCCTGAAGTGGTTATGTGGCCACGTCGCCGCGCCTAATAATGGAATGGTCTTTCAAACACTTATTGCGATAGAAAACACTAGAACGGTTTCCACTGATTAAGAAATATTTTTGTTTGCTTGGGTGGTAATAGGCCTAATATCTTAATAGGGAAGGGGGGCCCAAAAATTTGTTTTGCCTATGTCACGAAAATAGGTAAATCCGGCCCTGAATGGACTCCATCTAGGTTGTTTCTATGGCCAGAGATGCTAATAGGCTCTAGCATCCCTGTCACTCTATACAGGACAAGCCATTTGGAAAATTTGGTTGGATAGATTTGCGCAACTCTTCTGAATGACTGAGATTTATCAATGGAGAACCATGCTTATTGTTTTACACATTATACAAGTCAGTACCTGGGTAAAAAAAAAAAAAAAAGTAGACAAATGCATTACCATGTTTCTTTAATTAATTCAAATGAGTGTATGTGTGTTATGAATGTGAAACACTACAGCATGGAACAAAACCACAGCCAAGCATGTGCCAAATTAAAGAGATGTCACTACAGCCAATCAACAACCCTTTCACTTTCCTCTACTATCTATAAAACAATTCACTTCTACTTAATTGTGAATATTGTGATAAATGTGAGTAATATGTTGTTATGCAGTTAGTGTATATTGATGCTATATTATTGTAAGTTTTTTCTAATTATTTTATGGGAAAGTCTATGTATGTGTGATTTAATTATGCATTTGTTTGTGACAGCAGTGTTGTGGGCAGCTTGCGTGAGTACTGATGGAGCGCTCTGAATGGGGGAGAGAGACAGACTCGACAGAGTCAGGCATTACAGGTGAGTAAACACATCATCTACTCCACCTTTATCCAACCCTTTCTCCTCCAGACATGCACAATAATCCCAGCAGTTTACCCCAATTCATTTTTGTCATTTCTGTTATTAATGTTATCCTGTTAATTTTTAAATGTGCAATTTTAGTAAAAGATTTATGAAAACGTAAAAAAAAAAAGATTATTTTGTGTACATACAAAAATATATTTGCGTTTTGCGCATGGAAATTCTTCTAATTTCATAAAATGTCATCATTCAAGCATTCCAAAATAATATGAAGCCCACTTTTTTTTTTTTGTACTGGCCCTTTCAGTGCCACCTTTTGCGCTTTCTATTATGCATTTTCTTTGATCTATCATTTTTTTGCTGGCATATCACCAACAACTGACCTTTTTTTTTGTTTTTTGTTTTTTTTGAGCAAGGTGCCACTGTCAGGGGAGTCAAAAGTTAATTACGTCATCATTAGGGTTGCCAATTAACTTCAGAAATTGAAAAAAGGGACAATTGTGATTCTTTATCTTTTATTCTTTAAGAAAATAGTGTTTGTTCTTGTATTCTTGTAGAAAATAAGTGTTTATTCTTTAAGAAAATAAGAGACAGAATAAGGGACACTCCAAATATTTGTACCGTACCATAATGTAGGCTGTCTGCATGCAGGTAAAAAGTTCTTAGAAATAATCACAATTGTTTTGCTTAATTTGTGTACAATTATTCTAAAATAATTTGAATGTCATACAAAAAATGTCATCGGCCTGAGTAAATTGTAGCCTACCAATATAGAATTGTGACTTCACAAATCACAAGTGTAGCCTATAATTTAGGAGGTGAAAATACTGTGAAATTACAAATGGCATGAAATTTGAAAGCTAACAACTGATGGTCTATGAAACGGCAATCAATAAAGCATTTTTAACAATGGCACTTCAAAGTTTTGAACTAAAATCATTACAACCTTATAGCCTTCGAATGAACAAAAATGCATATTTTTCGATTAAAGAAAATTTTAGAGTGCGGGCTGCTTGGATTTGTACTTCAATAATGAGGTCCACGTTTAAGAATACGCTAGAAGTTTTTTTTAATGTATTTTTCTCTCTCTATTTAACAGCATTAACTGTGTTTAAGATCTTAAGGTTTAAGATGAAAGTCAGGTAGATTGAATGTTTTCCTGCCTTGCTGGATGTTGGGCTCATGATCAATAAGTTGTTTGTATTGGCCCAAACCGATTTGGCAAAATCAAAACTCGGACGGTGAAGGGAACGGCCGTCAGCGCGAGACCCGCTCGCTGTGAAGCGGGAGCATCGGCAGAGGATTCCGCTTGGTCTTAAAGCCTTCCTTAAACGGTTTCTTCACAAATAAAACAATGATTTGCGCAAAAAGAATGATTAATTGTCAA
>NW_015542359.1:104242-108558 GCF_001515605.1 Sinocyclocheilus anshuiensis | reverse complement strand
TATTTTAAATCCTAATGTTAATATTTCCTGTGTCACAGCCATGATATGTCAACACCATCTTCCAGTTTCTGAGGAAATGATTTGAAGTATTTAGATCATTTTATTCTCCTGAAGCAGGTTCCATTATCATCTAGCATCAACAGAAAAAAATAAAATGCTACTACATGAACTCCATTGGTTTTGTGAAAGAAATGCCAAATTTGTCAACACCGTCAGATGTCACCACCATAAGATTTTGTGTTCCAATGATATATCAAAATACTTAAATGTGACTCTTGAATAAAAGCTTTATAAACAATAACATACTCACTGTTTGTTGCGTTTGTTTTAATACAGTAATTGACTGATTCAATGTATTTGATAGTTAAAATGACTACAAATTCAAGTTTTCGTCACCACCATCAGATGTATCAAGATTCAAGATTTGTTATTTGTCACATACATGGTTATCAACTCAGTTATGTCAGTTCTGTCACCTCCGTCAGTTGAATATTTTGATAATATTTCATTATGATATTTGATATTTGTTGTGGAATTGTTGGTCACATGTGAAAGTGTAATCTGTCTGCTAACACGAGAATGTGTTTTGAAATGTTAAAAACATCTTGAATGCTTCAACTCAGTTATGTCAGTTCTGTCACCTCCGTCAGTTGAATATTTTGATAATATTTCATTATGATATTTTATATTTGTTGTGGAATTGTTGGTCACATGTGAAAGTGTAATCTGTCTGCTAACACGAGAATGTGTTTTGAAATGTTAAAAACATCTTGAATGCTGTTAAAGATAAAGTTGAAAACCAAGGTAAGAAAAGCACATTTAGTTAAAAAAGAGAAAAGTTGGGAGGTTGTATCAAAGCATAGCTTAGTACATATAAGATACATACATGTAGTTTAATTTGTCTGAGTACAAGGTTTTATTTTTTCAATTTTGCACCCTGTTTTGTCCCACTTCTCAATAATGACTGAGCATCAGATGTTAATTACAAAGTGTGTAATACCTGCTTTGAGTTAACAATTTTCAATTTAAATGAATTTACACTTAAAATATAAATGAAAAATGTATTTCAGTCTTTAAACAACAGAAAAAGTGGAGTACCTTAAGTCTTAGTTTCTTGAAATATACCGTATATTGATTAGCCCCCCTAAGTTTAACTAATTAGCTCATTATCAGGTATAATAAAGATGGAATCAAATGAAATCAGCATTTGCAGTCACTAAATTACAGCCAGATATTTAAAAGTTTGTAGAGAAGCAAGACACAAGAATGATTCAAGAATGTATATTTATACATATACTCATTTTTGCAATAACACATAATACAACATCATAAAAAATACCCCATTTTCCATCAGTTGCTGCATGGACAGAAAGGCTGTAGGCTTCAACTCCTGAGAGAGATAAAAAAAAGAGCGAGAGAGAGAGAGGGAGGGAGAATTAAATAAGAAACATTTGCTTTAACATGTTTAACTCTGTAATATATATTTCTGATTTAACACTTTATGCACTGTTAGGGTTGTAGAGAGAGAGAACCA
Organism: Sinocyclocheilus anshuiensis; assembly: GCF_001515605.1. Taxonomy (NCBI): domain Eukaryota; kingdom Metazoa; phylum Chordata; class Actinopteri; order Cypriniformes; family Cyprinidae; genus Sinocyclocheilus; species Sinocyclocheilus anshuiensis. Next base: position 107,024 of record NW_015542359.1, on the reverse strand, counting down.
AACAGAATAATCATGTTACTGATATCTAACTCCAAACTCTAAATTCCAAATTTAAGTATATAAGCGCAAAACCCACCAACTGAATGTTCTCCCTTCTTTCCTCAATTGTTTGTCAATCCGGTAACACTTTCTATGAAGCCTGTATTTATAATACATTATAAGGGTTTTCTTAAGGCATTATAATTAATGAATAAAGCAGTATAAAAAAAGCTTAATAATATGTTGTTTCATCTCATAAATAATCATAACATTTATAATACATTATAATACTTACGCATTTGTGGTTATAACTTTTAAGAGTATGATTACGTATAACACACAATGAATACCATTATAAATCCACTTAATTTATAATGGATTATCTTGACATCGTTTATTTAAGATCTGGACAGTATTTTACTACATCTTGTGAGTGGTTAGGAGTGGTTGAGTGTTCTTTTGAATGTTTCCTGTGAGGTTAATATCAATTTAGCTGTGAGCTAGTTTAAGATCAGTTGTAATACTTTCAAATGAAAAAATGCAACGTGTTTTTTTTTTTATTAGATTACATTTTATTTTGATGGTCCCCTTTAGTCTATTGACTATAAGCAACTTTGCAACAAAGTGTTAGCAGATATTTAGCAGACAGTCTACTAATACTCTAATGACTGCTAGTTGACATGTAGTCGCAGAGTTACTTATCAACAGTTGTCTGAACGGTACCATCAAAATAATCAAATTGATATTACAATAAAAATTGTTCAAAGCAAATGCGTACACATTCATCTGATCCGATATCTGATCTTATGGCTGTTTGAGAAAAATATTATTATAATTATTTATACGTGGTCTTTGTCTGCTACCTATAATACATTATAACTATGAGAAATATAATCCATTGTAACTTAAGAGGATGCAACGTGTTCATTGTGTGTAATAAATCATCATACACTTAACCAAAAATAAGTATTATAATACATTAAAACCGTTCTTATGATTATTTGTAAGATGATGCAACATATTATAAGGTTTCTTATAATGCATTATTCATTGAAATAATTCATATTCCTCTCTGACCTGTAATGATAATCCGGACCAGAAAGGAAGACCTGCTCAGCCTCCTGCAATGAAAAATTCCGTAGGACAGCCAGGGCATTTATGATGGCCTATGAAAAAAACAGTTAAAGGCACAATATGTAAGATTTTTTTATGAAGACGACAACTCCCATGATTCCACACTCAGTCACGGCATCATCAAACTATGCCTTTGTCTATTTGTTTATTTTGAATACGCACCCTCTAGCGGCGAAAAATTACATATTTTGCCTTTAATTTAAGTATACTATTATAGCACTACTCAACAGCAAGCCATTATACATTGGTCCATACACGAGTAGCGCCAGCATGCAGTTTGTACAGTAGATTTTGTAAGTGCAGGAGCAGGACACTCACAAACACATTTTTGGTCAGGCATACCTCTGGAAAAAGAGCACCACAGATGAACTGCACAGATGAAGCTCAGCTGTGTTGGTGTCCTATGCAGCAGTCCTCTCAGATAGGCAAACAGGACAGTTGTTCCTCACTGTCGAGGTAGACAGGCACTCGGGAGGAGGTTAGCTTATGAGACCACTTAGAGGGCTTCCCGTTGAGTACACCCTATGGGCAAACCATGGTGCAAAAACAGTTATTTTGAGGAAATTGATACATTTAAGATAAAGATACAATAATTTGCAGCATAGATTAAATATATTGTTAACATTATTCCTAATTAAGGCCCTTGGTGAACCTTTACTATGAGTTTGTTTGTAATGATGATTAAATGTGAACATTGTTTAAGTACCACTAAATGCTCCTCAGATCTCTGTAACTTTACAATGAAGTCCAGCAGTCTCTTTACCTCTGCAGTTTGGTCATCGACAGCCTGAATGTGGATTTTCTCTGAGATAGCACTCTGTACACTGGCTAAAGAGTTCCTTGGAGCAAGTTTCTGTCCTCATCAGTCCAGAAGGCAAACCGCTGACCATGCCTTTCAAACATCAACAAGATTAATCTAAAGTACTGCCAAAACGACAGGTTAATAACACATATTGTGGTGCAACCAAGCAGTGAGCCCAGTTAAATTATGAAAGATGATTTATACTTAACTAATGTCACGACACACACACTGGGAGCACAGGAACGAACGTGGAGACGAGGAATAAAGTACATTTCAAAGATTTAATAAACAAAAGCTGGGAATACAGAGACACAGGATACACTGAGGACACGAAATGACATTCGACAGCGGACAGGAAACAAGGGGCAAAACACATTTTATATAAACAGAAACTAATGGGACACACCTGGGATCAATAAAACTAAATGGAAATAGGAACAGGAAAAACCAAATATGGGCATAAACATTAACCTGGAGCACATGGGGGAGGAAAACACAACACGAGACATGGAACAAAGTCTGACACTACTCCCCCCTCCCAGAAGGCCGTACAACATCCAACGGGGAGGGAGGGGGCGGGCGCTCTGGAGGTCCCTCAGGACAGACACGAGGGCCTCCAGAGTGATACCCGTTCGGGGTACCATGGCGGAGCAGGCAGCTCAGAGAGCCATGGCAGAGCAGGCAGCTCGGGGAGCCATGGTGGAGTAGGGAACTCAGGAGGCCATGGCGGATCTGGCAGTTCGGGGTGCCATGGAGGATCTAGCAGCTCAGGAGGCCACGGTGGAGCAGGTAGTTCAGGAGGCCATGGCAAAGGAGCCTCCGAGGCCGCGGCCCCAGCCCCCACCCTGGCCTCTACGGTTGGAGCCC
>NW_015542359.1:103613-104227 GCF_001515605.1 Sinocyclocheilus anshuiensis | reverse complement strand
TGGAGCGAGCTCTGGGGCTGGAGCCGACACTGGAGCGAGCTCTGGGGCTGGAGCCGACACTGGAGCGAGCTCTGGGGTGGCCGGCGGGTTTGACTCGGGAGCGAGCCGGCGAGCTTATCTTCGGAGCGGTCGGCGGGCTTGTCTTCGGAGCGGCCAGCGGGCTTAGGTGAGCCGCGGCCGGCGAGCTTGACAATGGCGTGGCCGGCACGCTTAACAGCAGGGCAGTTCTCATACCGCGGCGAAAACACAGGAGAAACAAAAGAAAACAAAGGACTCTTCAAAATGAAAACAAAACACAGGAGAAGGAGCGCCGCTTACGGCTTCGGTCCGCAGTTCTGTCACGACACACACACTGTGAGCACAGGAACGAACGCGGAGACGAGGAATAAAGTACATTTCAAAGATTTAATAAACAACAGCTGGGAATACAGAGACACGAGATACACTGAGGACACGAAATGACATTCGTCAGCGGACAGAAAACAAGGGGCAAAACACACTTATAAACAGAAACTAATGGGACACACCTGGGATCAATAGAACTAAATGGGAATAGGAACAAGAAAAACCAAATATGGGCATAAACATTAACCTGGAGCACATGGAGGAGGAAA
>NW_015542359.1:97712-103345 GCF_001515605.1 Sinocyclocheilus anshuiensis | reverse complement strand
GCTCATCGTTCTGAAAAGCGAGGTGTGCTCTGATTGGCCAGCTATCCAGTGCGTTGTGATTGGCCGAATACCTCAAGCGGGTGACGAAAATGTTACGCCCCTACCATACTGTGATGTAGTAATGGGAAGTCCAGTTCTTTTCCGCGAACCGGTTCAAAAAACCGGGTTCATCGGTTTTAACGCCCTAACATAATGACGTCATTCGCGATGACGTAATGATATCAAGTCTATCGTCCTGGGCCGGGATAAAAATACACATTCAAATATATAAAGTCAGTAATCATAACTTCAGTCAGTTAAAACATCATAATCATGATCTGAAAAGTTTACAATTAAGTTTTGCAGCTAAGCACCCAAATACAGTAACAGGCAGTGATGTGCATACGAGGATTTAAGTCTTGAAGATATAAAGTAAATAAATTGTCATCAGCACAGAAACCATAATCCACGCACTTACTATACATAATCCATTGCAATGTATTTCTTATTAAATAAATTTACGTTTCGCCAGCTTGCCCTTCATTCAAGTCTTCGGTTTACCCGCGCTCATAACATTAGCACAGAATCGGTTGTCCAAAAGAACCAGTTTGGTTCAGACGTGCTGTGTCAGTCATAGTAGGCAAAGGCAATCATGTGTACTGTTCGATAGCTTCATGCTGAATCATGCATGCGCAGTATCATCAGCTCATCGGTTCTCAAATAAAATATATTTATATTATCACACTTTCTGATGTTTAACAAAATACTTGGATAACATGCTTTTCGTCATCTTGAAAAAGTACACGCATGCGCAGTATCATCAGCTCAACGGTTCTCAAATCGGATGTGTCCGAAAGAAACGGTTCTCGGTTCAGTGTACTGGTGATCCGAACACCGATGCAACCGGTTCTTGACTCGAGGGCTGCATTCGAAAACTTAGGCAGCTGACTTGCTGCCCCGCTGCCGTATGAGGCAATGATTTTGCAGGCAGCGTTTTTGCACAAAGGCACCTCATGAAACTGACTTCGGACAGGCTTCTGAGGCAGCGTAACGGTTTAATGATCTACAACAAAATAGAATGAGTTTTTGTGATAACTAAACGAATATAATACTGATTTCTCGCTAGAAATAACATCAAAAGTGTAAAAAGTTAGTCAGAAATATACATGTATACACAAAAGGACCACCAAAAGCAACTTTCATCTTTATTTTTTAACTCAACCGTCACGGAATGGACAGGATTGTGGGATATCAAAGGCAGCGAAGGATACATGCTGCCTTCAAAATTCGATCAGAATAAGGTACCTCTGGAGACAGGAAGTAAAGTCGAATTTGGATTCGGACGTCCCTTCCCAGATAGCACAGGTACGTCGCGGAGACGTCTGTGAAAGATCGTAGCATCTGGTAAACATCGCAATCGATCGAACGTTTTCAGTTGTTAATGAGCCGTCTTCTTTACCTCTATACGACGTCTATACGATGAATCTTCAACATCTGAAATTACGTGCTGCCACGCAGCGCCGGATCGGAGCAAGCTGATGAATGAGTAAAACTCCAGATTTTAACGCAACAGCATGTCACACCAGACGTATCCGGCTCGCTGCACACATGCTGCTCTGCTCGTGTTCATCTTCAGTTCTCTCTTCACAGCAGTTCAGTCAGTGCACTGTTTGAGTTAATGAATTACTCCGGGATATTGGTTTATTTCGACTCAGAGGGAGCGTCAGCCACGTTAAAAAAGCGAATAACTTAAGTAATTTGTGGATTAATGCTTACTGGAGATGCTAACCATTTCAAACGATTCAGTCCGATTTGGTGAGCTGGTTCAACCGGTTCACTAAGAAGAACCGGTTAAATCGAACGATTCGTTCGCGAACCGGACATCACTAGAGTGCAGGCCAACGGTGGAGGGGGGAGGGGGAATAATCGCGCGCGGGCTCGGTTCCATTACACCCCTTACCATATTGTGATGCCTTGTCCCGGCCGGAGCGACGAGACAAAAACATTAAAACCCATTATAAACGAGGCATTTGTTGCATCCAGTGGGGACATAATTACGGATAAAATGACTTCTACTGTCTTTTTATGCGTTGCATTACGCCGAGTAAACATAAAACCATGTCTGCATTTGTGATCGGAGAAATGACAAACAAGCGCTACCCTACACTGCTCAAAACTCGCGTTTGAATCATCAGTGGCAAATTCTTTAAATATGGGAACGTACTTCCAGTCTGTGAGTCAGAACAGCCGGCATTGTAGTCTACTCTACCAGGCTTGCACTGGACACATCGGAATATTTGGGTTGAACTGTTCTGGAACAGTGTTGTAAATACAACTTAACCACAGATTTCTACTTCTAGTCGTGTCCTCTTTTGGAAGGCCAAACAAAGTAGTTTCGCTTTCACAGCGTCACACACGGTGGGCTAGAGTGAGGAACATTCTCGGGCTTGAGAATGGTGCTGCCGGCGATGCAACTTTACAGATCTTCTTTATGCACCAAGAGCTTGTAACACTTCAAAGAGAAAGGAAAAATTGAAATCGCATCATATGACCCCTTTAACCTCCTAAGACCTGAGTCCGCATATGTGGACATGTACGTAACCCTAATGTCCACATACTGTATGTGGTCTCAGGTCTTAGGAGGTTAAACATTTTAAACATAATGTAGTAATTTTGTTATAGCACCAATCAGCCAACAGCAGGCAATCAGATGATGTTACACACAGACTCTCCCAAAACAACACAGGGACAGAACAGAACAAATTATGCAGGGCCATACCAGAACTCCTATGTCTCTATATGCATTTTAAATGTTACAGTTTTCAAGATTTTAAAGAAACATTTATGACCATTTGTGATATCACAAATGGTTGACATGTTTCTTTATTCATTCTTGGGTTGACATTGCACTGTTAATTTGAACTAAGCATTTGCTATAAATCACGTTTGTGTACATAGTGCTATTTACTTACCTATTATTATATGAATTGTTTGTTTATTTATTTGTATTTATATTGTATTTATTTATTTGTTTAATTTACTCTCAATTCATGTGGCTGGATGACATTCTCAAGCTAGATCGAGTATGCAGCATGAGTGTTAATTTGAGTGTGTTAAAACATTATTAAAAATAAATGAATAAAAAAGTGAATAAAGTTAGGTGTCTGTAAGTATATGTATATTAAGTTATAATATGTTCTGTGTAAAGTTATATATACTTTCGAAAATGATAGGCCTATATATCTTAAAAGAAACATGCAATAACATACACTGAACAAAATTATAAACGCAACACTTTTGTTTTTGCCCCCATTTTTCTATGTACACAAAAGGCCTATTTCTCTCAAATATTGTTCACAAATCTTTCTAAATCTGTGTTAGTGAGCACTTCTCCTTTGCCGAGATAATCCATCCACCTCACAGGTGTGGCATATCAAGATGCTGATTAGACAGCATGATTATTGCACAGGTGTGCCTTAGGCTGGCCACAATAAAAGGAACCATTTCACAGGGGCGAAGAGTTTGCCTGATCGGACGACAGAGAATAACATCTCCAATCCGTTTTCAGTGGTTCTTCATAATTTAATTCATTCATGTAACACAAAATATATTTGCCTAATTATACCTTTATAATTGCTAACTATCTGTCACTAATCTTCGCTTATTGCGATTACTAAATTCCATTAAAATCAATCTCTCCACACTACGCAATACATCTCTTATTTACATCGTTTACACTTTGTTAATAAGAGGATTCATGAGTGCACAGAACTCAGCACTGGACAAAATCAACCGTATTTTGAGCGGTGGGTGCACTTTAATGCCTCTGATTTTGCATTCATGGAATTAAACATGTCTGTGAATGGTTACATTAGGCCTACTCAAGGCAAAACACGTTTGAAATATGCTCTCCAAAGCGCAAACACAAATGTGCACTGCTCGTTTGCCAAATCTTTTTTGCCAATGTTACAGCTTCAGCTCTTCCTCTGGCACCTCCGTAAAGCCTCTGTAAAATGGGGAGGATTGCTTAGTAGCTAATAATTGGCTGTGAAAATTCTGTCTTAAATTGTATTATACGGCAGAAATCAGAGTCTGAGCGCTAATTTTTTATCTGATTAATGATCAATGATACACTTAATTAGAAAACATACATATAAGCCTACACCAGGGGTGTCCAAACTCGGTCCTGGAGGGCCGGTGCCCTGAAGAGTTTAGCTCCAACCCCAATTAAACACACCTGAACTAGCGAATCAAGCTCTTACTAGGCATACTAGAAACTTAAAGGCAGGTGTGTTGAGGCAAGTTGGAGCTAAACTCTGCAGGACACCGGCCCTCCAGGACCGAGTTTGGGCACCCCTGGCCTACACTGTCGGACCCGTTCAACATCCACTGTACCGGGACAGTGCACATGAGCTGCGGCTACTTTACTGTACATTACACATCTGGTCTCGAACGCAATGACCATAAAATGAGCACAAATGACTGATGCTTAAGTCTGATGATGTTCCGTGCAAGTTCATTTATACAGTACATAGGCTACATAGACTATTTCCTGCTTTTAGCTGCCTTTTCATCGCATCCCGATCCCATAAAGGGAATCAGCGCCATGACTATCATGACTATTTCATGCGCTGGTTATATGTCATAAAAGCGCTTGAATCAGTGGCGTAGCAAGTCAGCCTCCCTGGGCCCATATGCAAAAAAATTTGTATGGCCCCCCCAAACATTATTGGGTCCAACTCGGTTAACTTATTATGTGTATTCACAAGCTGTTTTATGGTATAAATGCTTGGAAAAATTTTATTTAACGTTTTCAAGTCCATTCATCATTTGTAGCACGCAAACCACCCAATAATTGCAATAAGCTTTGTGCTTTGTTACTTATATAAAAACCCAAAGTGTCAGCCTTCTGTCAACTTTATAATAAAATACTACAAACAATAAATGTTTTTTACGCTCTTAAATTGGTAGTGAGATAACCATATTAGTCTCAGTTCAAGCAGCATGTGAATCAATTATATTTTCCTCTTTAATATTTGCAGCACGAAATAAACATGAATAAATATTTGAATGCATGTTGAAAAAATCGGAACAATTTAATACAAACAAATATTTCATGAAATCGATCAATTACAGTTTCAAAAAACGTCAATAAGCCTATGTTTTATTGCTGTTTTTCATGTTAAATGTGAAGAATGACAGGTTGGATGCCACAGACTTTTTATTTTATTTATTTATTTATTATAGGTGGTATAGTATAGGTGGAATTTTCACATTAACTTCACGCAATAACATGATTTTATTATCATAATTTTGACTTTATTCCTAAAATATTATGACGTTAATCTTATTTAGTTAGTTATTTTTCAACGTGGCACTAAAATGCCGCCATAGGCTATTTGTACTGCATGCAAAACAATCTTGGCACAGAAGCCCAAAAAACAAACAAACAATAAATAAATAAATAAATAAATAAATAAAAATACTAAGGAGATATTTTGATTATTTATTAATGAATAGTATTTTCTGAGTCAGTGTCACAAGATGAAGTTGATGCTCCTGACTCTCCATCTCCTCAGGACGCGCGCCTTTAGAGAGAAATACATCTTTACGGATTAGCCCACATAATGAAAGAGTTTTTGTTTTCGATTTGA
>NW_015542359.1:86533-96207 GCF_001515605.1 Sinocyclocheilus anshuiensis | reverse complement strand
CGGAGCCAAAAGTCTTTAAACGGAACGCGTGAAATTTGACCGTGTCAACACGCACAATTTGCCCGCGTTAACGCTGCAATTTTTAATGCGTTTCTTTTGTACGTATAGACACGCACATTTTGGCCGTGTTAAGGTGTCAGTTTTTGCCGCGTTTATTTGTTTTATACAGTACATACATAGACTATTTCCTTTTCATCGCATCCCGATCCCGTAAAGGGAATCAGCGCACAATGTTGCCATGACTATCATGACTATTTCATGCGCTGGTTATAGGCTATGTCACAAAAGCGCTTGAATCAGTGGCGTAGCAAGTCAGCCCCTCCGGGCCCATATGCAAAAAAATTTGTATGGCCCCCCCCAAACATTATTGGCTCCAACTTGGTTAACTTATTGTTGATTTTTCTGAAGTGATTAACGTTACGTGTATTCACAATTTTTATTTAAGGTTATTTAAGTTTTATTTACGGTATAAATGCTTGGAAATAATATTTAACGTTTTCAAGTCCATTAATCATTTGTAGCACGCAAGCCACCCAATAATCGCAATAAGCTTTGTGCTTTGTTACTTATATTAAAACACAAAGTGTCACCCTTCTGTCAATTTTATAATAAAATACTAGGCTACAAACAATAGATATGTTTTTACGCTTCTAAATTTGTAGTGAGATATATTCGTATTATATTCGTATTATATCCTATATTCGTCTCAGTTCAAGCAGCATGCGAATCAATGACATTTTCATCTTTAATATTTGCAGCACCAAATAAACATGAATAAATATTTGAATGCATGTTGAAAAAATCGGAACAATTTAATACAAACAAATATTTCATGAAATCGATCAATTACAGTTTCAAAAAACGTCAATTTTTATTGCTGTTATTGCTGTTTTTCATGTTAAATGTGAAGAATGACAGGTTGGATGCCACAGACTTTTTATTTATTTATTATATTTTTGGCGGAGTATAGGTGGAATTTTCACATTAACTTTAACGTTAATCTTATTTAGACCAAGATGACAGAAAGCGCATCCTGTTTGTTTTCCTTATTTTACAAAAGCACAGGTTTTTGATGATATTGTGAGTGCACACAAATAAAAGTAGACCCGTTACAATTCCGAATGATGTATTACTCTTACTTTATGAGCAAAAATGACGGCGTATGTTAAGTTTCCACTCTTAAGAAAAAAATGCAAGTGATCACACTGGCGCCTCCATGTCCTGCAGAGCGCGCTTCAGCTTCCACTCACGCACAAACGACTGTATATGCGTCTAACAGCACACATTTATCTAGGTTACATTTTTTTATTAATATTGTGAAATGCATGAAGTGTTTTATATCTATAGATTTTATTTTAGGCAAGTCGTGATGATTTGAGAAGGCCAAATTGATATATTTATCATGTCTGTGAGGAGGCAAGTATTCGCTGAGTTTCGGTTCATCATTGTGAAGCGCTCCTGCTCAAGACCAAGACGACAGAAAGCGCATCCTGTTTGTTTTCCTTATTTTACAAAAGCACAGGTTTTTGATGATATTGTGAGTGAACACAACTAAAAGTAGACCCTTTACAATTCCGAATGAAGTATTACTCTTACCTTTATGAGTAAAAAGGACGGCGTATGTTAAGTTTGAAAGTGATCGCGCTGGCGCCTCCATGTCCTGCAAAGCACGCTTCAGCTTCCACTCTCCGCACAAACGACTGTATATATATGCGTCTAACAGCACACATTTATCTAGGTTATATTTTTAAATTAATTTTAACAATCAAGCAGAATATATAGTTTGCCAAGCATGTTCTCCAAATATATACATAATATATCCTTATATTTAGCCTTGTTAGTTGCTATGCGCATTGTAATCTGACACTGTAATACACTGTAATACTAATATTTGAACGCGTGGAGAAAAAATAGCTATTTAGATCATATGCAGGCGGTGCAGGTTAGAAATTAATAAGGGGAGGACTAAAATGTAAATGTTAAATAATGTTCATTATTTTATAATAATAATAATAATAATTATTATTATTATTAATTATTATTTACACCTTTTATGCATTTCAAATGACTCTTCTCGCTGGCTGCGCCTTTCTTAGGAGACGGCATAGGCCCCAAACGTCATTCATCCATATTTTTGTAATTTTGTCTTTTTTTCTTGATTACACTCATTTTGATTTGATGTTTCTTTAATTTCATAATATTGCAAGTTAAAATGGTTTACTCATTTTGTTCTGCAGACCACAAACGGGAAACTATTCGCTGAGTTTCGGTTCATTTTTGTGACGCAGCCTTGTATATATATTTTTATTTATTAATGTTATCTGGAAACAGCCTACACAACAAAGCTGCAGGAATCTTGTGAGTAAGCTTGCTCGCCTGCCGCATCTCTCCTATTGAAAATAAGTTCGGGGCTGTCGTGTACACGGTGTTAGTACAGAAGATGGAGGATAAAATTGGTGTTTCAAGGCCGCTCACACATTCGAAACAAATAGTAAAGCATAATCAAATTTTTTACCCATGAAAAAAAGAGAAAAATCTTGCTTAATTTCTGTTCAAATGACCAGAAGGTACACGGACCTGGCAGTAAGAGTAATAACTATCAAAACTATCAAAAGAAAATAAACAACAAAATGTATTAATTTACTAGCTACAACACTAATTAATGACCATAAACTAAAGAAATATGAGGGTAAAAAAATATTACACGTTCAAAATTGCCACCTTAACACGGCCAAAATGTGTGAAAAATACATTCAATTTTGTCGTCTTAATGTGGTCAAACTGAGCGTCTTTACAAATAAACATGGCAAAAACCGATGCCTTAACACAGCCAAAATGTGGATGTCCATACGTACAAAAGAAACGCATTCAAAATTGCTGCGTTAACGCGGGCAAATTGTGCGTGTTGACAGTCAAATTTGACGCGTTCCGTTTAAAGACTTTTGACCCCATCCACCTTCCATAGGAAACAGGGTAACTGAATTCACCGGAACACCGGCTTTACATGGGGCAAGTTCAAGCTCAAACTTTCAACGCACCACCGTTTCCGTTTAAAAAACATTTTGCACCATTTTTGTCGGGGCTGAACGCAGCCCTGGTCACGGTTAAAGTGAAACTGTAATGATGCATAGTGCTTAAAGGTTACGCTAAAATTAAATGTTGATGGCCACATGAAGCTTTTGGAAGGCAGAAAGATTGAGGATTTTCTAGAAGCAAGGATAAAATAACATTTTGTATAACCACCCTTACAAAATGATAGCTGAAATGTGGTATTTTATTCACTAAAATAAATTAAATATTACCATATCCCAAAACTTGCTCACTCTACTGTTATTTATTAAATACTACATTTTAAAATACTGTAAAATACTACATTTTTTAATTTGTACAAATTTTAAATACTGAATTTTATTAAATACTACGTGGAGACACGTTTTAATGAAAATATTCATATTAATCAAGGATTAATTTTCTTTTAATGCACCTTATTTAGAAATGTACAGAAAAGTGTTGGATCTTGCAGTTAAGTATTGCAGTCTTCTGGTCCAATCAATATTATTTTAGTTAGGTTATATATACTATTATAGTTTTAATTGATGTTGATTTTATTGATAACATTTTTAGCTTTTATTTTATTTTATTTTAGGTTACATTATAATTTAAGTTAAATTTTGGGTAATTTCATTATTGCCACAGCCATATCACCCTATAGCCCAAGGCTGGGGAACTTGGGTCCTGGAGGGCCACTGTCCTGCAGAGTTTAGCCCCAACCCTAATTAAACACATCTGCTTATACCTTTCTAGTGATCTTGAAGACAAGATCTTGTTCAAGTGTGTTTGATTAGGGTTGGAGCTAAAATCTGCATGAAAGTGGCCCTCCAGGACTAACTTTGCCCAGCCCTGCTGTAGCCCAACCAAGTCTGGTTGCCCATAGGCATTGGATGGGAGACCTCCTGGGAAAAACTAGGTTGCTGCTGGAAGAGGTGTTAGTTAGACAATACACAATACAGTGCATTATTAATGCCTCATTCATTCATTCGCTTTAGTTATGATTATTTCATTTATTCACTACTTATTAATTTGTTTCATGTAAATTGAAAAATACAAAACTAGAGCCAAACTAAAACTAGTTTGGCTCTAGTTTTGTATTTTTCAAGTTTTCATATGGAAAGGTTCATCATTCATAAAATTAATATTGTGTGTTTTGTACTTTTCCCCCAGATGAGCAGACAGGAAGCCCAGTGCCCATTCCCGGATCTGTAGCTGTCATTTTCCTTCAGGGAAAAAAAGGCCCCTGCTTTGTTTGTAGCCCCAAATGATCTCACTAGACAAAGTTTTGGCTCATTCGGAGCGGGGTACAGTTCCTCTACTGAGTGTGTGCTCTTAGCTGGCTTTGGCTTCTTCCACTGACATGTGGTGTCTGTGCAGCTGAAATTGTGAATGACAAAGATAGCCAAATGCTGCTGCTGTTACCGGAAGGAGACTCACACAGAGGATTAGAAAAGTACAACAATGTTTATTTTCAGCAAGGGGTGCAGATGGACAGGGCAGGTGAGAATATGAACTAGGGTAATGGTCCTGAAGGGAGATGAGAAGAGTAACTCCGTATAGGGTCCTCACAGGAGATCGTGGAAGGGAGACAGAGGACTGCACACACCTCAGTTGATGGGTACACAGGGAATCCACAGAGCAGATGATGGGAACGGACTAGGGAACGGAACACAGGAGAACACACTGGCGGAAACACAGGAGGTAAGTATCACATAGCAGGTAAAGTCTTTCTATGTATCTAGTAAGGCTATCAGAGAGAGAGAATCCACTTCGATGAAACGAGATCGCTGAGGGTGATTGTTGATCCGTGACTGGTGCGTGTGATTAGAACTCAGGTGATGGTGTTCGCTGTGATTGGGAGGTGGTTGAGCCTGGCCGATCTGTGACAGCTGCATGGCTGCATTTGTATTGTTGTCCACGTGGGCATTCACATTAGGTGTGTTCGACTTCATGCGGCGCCGCGCAAAGCTTTTACTTTTCTAAAAACAGATTTATGAGCAGTATTGGATTTGAAGATGTTAGAAACACACGTCATTGTTGTCATGTGGAGAATTTGGCCATCCGTGAAACAGCTGTGTTGTCATCAGCACTCCTGCAGTCGCTCTGAAAAAGCTGCGCCAGCTGAGTCAGCCGGCTGCTCTTGAAACGCTATCGTGGTACTTTGATGCCACACAGTGGCGTGGCGTCGGCGCCGGTTCAAGTCGGACTAAATTTCTAACCGGCATGCACTGCTTCAAGTCAGCCGCCGATCGGTCTGTTTCTAAAAATAAGTTTAAAAGTTGTCTGAAGCGTGGTGGTGACATTGAAGGCGAGCGACCGTGTGCAGTTCGTTTATAGCCTAATGTTAGCTTTTTAGTTCTGGCGCTTGTATTTAGGATTCAAAATTCATAAAAGTTATATTATTTTGTGAAGATTATCTCGATGGACAAAACGTGTAAATTTCATGAGCTATGGTTGAACACAGAGCTTAATCCAAAAGCCTATGGAACAATCCTCAGGACCAACAGCCACATACCCTGTACATACAGCAAAGTTTCAGGACATTCATCTAATGTTAATCACTAAAAAGCTGTCACTCACTTCAATTTATCGCAATCTCACGATTCCGTGAACTGCAAACAATATCTTATTTACATCGTGTCTATGTGTGGCGTTTAGCATTCAGTGAATTCTGACAGTGTCACCCTGTATCTATTTATATATTTCTTTATTAATATCTTAATATATTATTATATCTTATATTAATCATTTGCACACACGAGCATTATCCGGCTTCGCTCCTCCCGACCGCAGACGCAGGTTTACAAGCCACTTTTTCCAGCGTTTTTCAGTCAAATTCTTGAATTTTCCCCCCTTATGTGCAACACATTTTTGTACACGATAAAAGCTCCTTGTGATTTCTCGGTTTGTCCGATTTGAACATCCATAAGCAATGCAAAACACTGGCATTTTGAGTTTCTGCTAGTGATTTCTATGGAGAAAAATCACTTCCTGCCCTCCAGCTGCATTTTGTGCGTCATCAGAATCACGTGATTGCAAACAACCTATTGGCTTTTTGTCGGGGAAACCAGTGCGATGCTAACAGCCGATCCGCCTACAAAGTGACGTCATAGATCCCCCACTCTATGGCTCGTCTGCTTTCGAGGGGAGGGGCTTACCGATAGGTCAATTCCTCTCACGCAGGCGCAGAAAGCACATGTTAGTTTGCAGTCGGCTGTAGTCTGTGCAGTGTGTTCGAGCACAGCTTTTTGTCCAGACGCTGCCGACGCGAAGCAACAACACCGTCGGCTTTCGTCGCCGCTAGTTCTTTCAAGTCTGCTTGGTGTGTCCCGACCTTTAAATGTCCTACACAGTAGTACACACACAAGACACAAGCAATACATTCTCCACACCCTCCCCTTGCTATTTGCCCCTAGTTTCTGTGGTCCAATATAGGAGAAGAGGGGCAGATGGAGGGTGGGATGGAGAGGGAGGCAGAGGGAGATGGTGCGGCAGTAGGAAGGAGGGGTGGGGGTAGTATGGGTTGCTCTCTCCCTAAAACTGCTTGGATACAAGAGGGGAGGGCTGTCTGTGTGCATGTGGGTGTGTGTCAAAGAGAGTGTGTGCACGGCATGCTTTATTTCCGATTTGGAAAAAATTCCGATTTGCGTTTTGAGTTTTTGTATTTGTAGATTTGCATGCATGATTATGTATGTATAGGAGTTTGGCATATTTAATGTGTTGCTTTTCTGTAAATGCATGTATAGTGAAAGTGTGTATATGTAAATGTACAGAGTGTGGATGTGTGTGATCTTTGTGGAGTACAAATACTGCTTCTGTGTAGAAGTTGTGGTGATTTAAATAAACCAAAACCCGGACAGTCTCATGTGGTATTTTGCACATATAGCAATTGTGTGTGTGTGTGTGTGCATGGGCGACATTAGGGGGGTGCTAGACGGTGCTAAATACCCTCAAACGAAAGCAAAAGCAATTAAAAGATCTGGCAAACTATCTAATGCCCGGCTCACACTGCGATTTTGGCCACGATTTGGTCGTCTGAGACAAATTTTGAAAATCCTAAGAGATTCCTATAATCCTAGGCTAAAATCTGTCGTCTTTGATTGTTAGTTTGACATGTTCACCGACAGCCGATTAATGGCCGTTGCGATCAAATTTGACCTCCGACGAACTTCTGGCAGTGTCAGAAGATTTGGCACACAGTCCTGCAGTACGTCAGAACGTCAAACTGTCTTCGTTTTTCAAGACAAGCCATGATCAGAATTAATGCTAGAGATTTCTTCTAACCGCATAAACTCCGGCGCTCCCATCCTTCATATGATATGTTGCCTTTGCCATGATAAACACTGGTTGCGCTGGTGTTTTCATGTGGGTGTGTAGTGCTGCTTGCACTATTCTGCATAAATACGCCGGTATTGCCGCCATTCATATACTTTTAATGATAGCCAACATTACAGCCCCGCGTGCAATGCAGCTCGCAGTCACTGAATGTGTATGGGTTGATAAGGTAAAACTCCGGACACGTTTTCTTGCGCGCACCCGTTTTTAACGCGTCTTGACTGTCGTACAGTCTGACATTAATGACAACTGAGATCCCACAGTGTGACATGATCATCATGTTCGTAAAGTCTGACAAGTACAATCCTAGAGGACTTTTAAAAAATCGCAACGTGTTTTTGCAGCATTGAGCAATGTAGCCAATCAAAGACATATGTTGATTTCTTCAACGCAATAGCCAATCAGAAACGTTAGAGTTTTCAGAATTCACTAACTGCTGAAAGAGCTGAGTTTTGCACGCTTTTGAATCATCTCATGACTAAGTTCATACACGATGCAAATAAGATATTTATTGTGTAGTTTAGAGAGCTTGATTATAACAGAACTTTGTGAGATCGCGATGAACTTTGATGTAGAGGTCTGCATTCCCGCGGCTCTCCCGTGGGAACAGCGGGACCTGACCAGATTTTTTGCGCCGCGGGATTGAATTCCCGAATAAAACGCGGTAGCGGTCGGTAACTCTGGTGTAATTTGAGCGAGCGGTCTAATAATATGCCGTTCCCGACATCCATTCAGAACACCATATCTGCGCTTTATTCTTATTGACCACCGGTACAGCCTGCACTCGGACTGTTATGCACACGTTGCACCCATGCTTTCTGCATCACTTTTATTTGCGGGGTCTGTGCGTCACGAATCCAGTTTATTGACTTCCGTCCAATTACCACCAGAGGTCGCTCTTCCATTTTTATGACTCTCACTACACAGACTTTCACGTCACCTCAGACTACATTTCCCAGCAGCCATTTCACCAATCACACACACTATATAACACCCACTCAGATCCTGTTCAAACTCTGGTGTAATTTGAGCGAGCGGTCTAATAATATGCCGTTCCCGACATCCATTCAGAACACCATATCTGCGCTTTATTCTTATTGACCACCGGTACAGCCTGCACTCGGACTGTTATGCACACGTTGCACCCATGCTTTCTGCATCACTTTTATTTGCGGGGTCTGTGCGTCACGAATCCAGTTTATTGACTTCCGTCCAATTACCACCAGAGGTCGCTCTTCCATTTTCAACAATCATACACACTATATAACACCCACTCAGATCCTGTTCAAACTGCCGAGTATTGTTTAAGCATTTATGCTGTTTAGCGTAGCTACTTTACAGAGCCAGTTCCCTGTCCTTGTTTCTAGTTCTAGTTTCCTTAGTCTAGTCAAAGTTTTGCATTGCCTGTTTTCTGATCTTCTGCCTGTGTATCTTGGATTAACCCTTTGCCTTGCTGTTTCGGACTGTGTTTGCACCTCGCCTGGACTATTGCTCATTGGTCAAGCCCTTTGGATTATGTTCGCCGTTGATCAACCTACGCCTGTTTATCGGATTACTCTTGTGTCTTGCCCTCAATATACCTTTTGCCATTGTCTGACCCTCTTCTGTTTCTGACCATTCTAATGAATAAAGCTTTGCAAATGGATCCGCACGTCTCTCATCCCTGTCTCCTCGTTACAGTGCGCAGCATGTGCATAACGATGCTCAGAGCAGGCTGTACCGGGGGGTAAATATACGGCCCTCAGACAGAACAGGCAGGTTGTTGATGAGTGACAGAGCAGAATAAGGATGGAGCAAAGTGTGGATGCGCTGTCCTTGAAGGACGTTCAACTCGGTTTTGTTTATATTTTGCTTAGCCTATCATTTTAAATTAGAGATTTTTTTTTCTCTCTGCGACACTTTTTCCTATTGTGTTGTAAATGTTAAACGAATTGTATCCTGACAAGACGAATAAAAATAAGAAATACAATTTTTGTACAACATTTTTATTTTCTCTGACACTTTTTTCCTACGGTGTTGCATAAAATATTAAACAAATTTTGTGTCTTAAGATAATTCATATAAATTCAACTCAAAGTCAATATTCAAGACTCTTGACAAGACGAATAAAATATCACAATTTTGTGCAGACTACACTTTTATTTGTTAGACTATCTCTCTTTCTTTCAGTAGCGGAAATTTAAATGTGACATTTTGGAAACGAGATCTAAATTTAGCAGGAACGGTCGGGTCGGAAAGAAAATTATTCTAAGCGGACAGCGGGTGAACAAAGAGTGAATATATAGCGG
>NW_015542359.1:60286-86219 GCF_001515605.1 Sinocyclocheilus anshuiensis | reverse complement strand
AATGTTAAACGAATTGTATCCTGACAAGACGAATAAAAATAAGAAATACAATTTTTGTACAACATTTTTATTTTCTCTGACACTTTTTTCCTACGGTGTTGCATAAAATATTAAACAAATTTTGTGTCTTAAGATAATTCATATAAATTCAACTCAAAGTCAATATTCAAGACTCTTGACAAGACGAATAAAATATCACAATTTTGTGCAGACTACACTTTTATTTGTTAGCCTATCTCTCTTTCTTTCAGTAGCGGACATTTAAATGTGAGATTCTGGAAACGAGATCTAAATTTAGCGGGAACGGTCGGGTCGGGAAGAATATTATTCTAAGCGGACAGCGGGTGAACAAAGAGTGAATATATAGCGGGAGCGGGTGGGTGCGGAATATAACCTTGCGTGAGCGGGACTAAGTCCTGCGCAGACCTCTACTTTGATGAGTGATTCTCTGATTCTCGACCCGTCTGACGACATGAGGAATTAGGGCGATCGGGGGAAATGCATATAGGCGAGCACTGGGCCAGTCATGGGCCAGAGCATCTCGCTGTGTCGAGAAGTGTATTGGGCAGTGAGAGTTGTCTTCTGAGGCGAAGAGGTCGACCTCTGCCCTCCCGAAGACTGACCAGATCTCTTGAACCGTTTGAGGATGTAGCGCACATTCGGCCGGGGCTACTTTGCCTCTGGACAGCATTTCTGCTCCAAGGTTCAATCTGCCCGGCACATGAACCGCCCTTAACGAGAGGAGTTCTTTCTGTGCCCAAAAAAGGAGGTGACGAGCCATCCTGTAAATCATCACATGATGATTACATTATTTTAAATGAGTCTACCCGCCAAGATTACTGTTATAAACATGAGCCACTTCCAAAAGGTAAAGGGGGAGGTATTGCTTCAATTTATTACAATATTTTCAGTATTTCTCAGAGGGTGGGCTTCAAGTATAACTTGTTTGAAGTAATGCTGCTTCATATAACATTTGAACCGCCCTTAACGAGAGGAGTTCTTTCTGTGCCCAAAAAAGGAGGTGACGAGCCATCCTGTAAATCATCACATGATGATTACATTATTTTAAATGAGTCTACCCGCCAAGATTACTGTTATAAACATGAGCCACTTCCAAAAGGTAAAGGGGGAGGTATTGCTTCAATTTATTACAATATTTTCAGTATTTCTCAGAGGGTGGGCTTCAAGTATAACTTGAGTTAGTGCTGGCTGCAGATAAAGTTTTAATTGTTGGTGATTTTAATATCCATGTTGATAATGAAAAAGATGCATTGGTATCAGCATTCATAGACATTTTGAACTCTACTGGGGTTAGACAACACGTGTCAGGACCTACTCATTGCCGAAATCATACTCTAGATTTAATACTGTCACATGGAAATGATGTTGATCGTGTTGAAATTATGCAGCCAAGTGATGATATCTCAGATCATTATCTAGTCTTGTGCAAACTTCATATAGCTAAAACTGTAAATTCTAATCCTTGTTACAAGTATGGTAGAACCATCACTTCTACCACAAAAGACTGCTTTGTAAGTAATCTTCCTGATTTATCTCAATTCCTCAGCATATCTAATAGCGCAGAACAACTTGATGATGTAACAGAAACTATGGACTCTCTCTTTTCTAGCATTTTAGATACGGTTGCTCCTTTACTCCTAAGGAAGATTAAGGAAAACAGTCTGACACCGTGGTATAATGAGCACACTCGCACCCTACAGAGAGCGGAAAATGTCATTTCCGGAAAATGGAGCGCAGCTGGAGGAAAACAAAACTAGAGGTATTTCGTATTGCTTGGTGGGAAAGTACCATATCCCACAGAAAAGCATTAAAACTGCTAGGTCTGATTACTTTTCGTCTCTTTTAGAAGAAAACAAATATAACCCCAGGTATGTATCCAATACAGTGGCTAAATTAACGAAAAATAAAGCATCAACAGGTGTTGACATTTCCTAACAGCACAGCAGTAATGAACTACTTTATTTCCAAGATCGATACTATTAGAGATAAAATTGTAACCATGCGGCCGTCAGCTACAGTATCACATCAGATAGTGTGCTATAGATCCCCTGAGGAGCAATTCCACTCATTCTCTACTATAGGAGAGGAAGAGTTGTATAAACGTGTTAAATCATCTAAACCAACAACATGTATGCTAGACACTATTCCATCTAAGATCCTAAAAGAGGTGCTTCCAGAAGTCATAGATCCTCTTCTGACTATTATTAATTCATCATTGTCATTAGGAAATGCCCCCATAACTGGCTGTTATTAAGCCTCTCATCAAAAAAAAACTCAACTTGACCCCAAAGGATTAGTTAATTACAGACCGATCTCAAATCTCCCTTTTCTGTCCAAGATACTAGAAAAGGTTGTATCATCACCATTATAATCCTTCTTAGAGCACAATGGTATCTGTGAGGATTTCCAGTCAGGATTTAGACCGTATCATAGTACTGAGACTGCTCTCATTAGAGTTACAAATGACCTGCTCTTATCATCTGATCGTGGTTGTATCTCTCTATTAGTGCTACTGGATCTTAGCGCTACGTTTGACACTATTGACCACAACATTTTTTGAAAAGACTAGAAAACTTTGTTGGCATTAATGGAAGTGCATTTGCATGGTTCAAATCATACTTATCTGACCGCCATCAATTCATAGAAGTGAATGAAGAGGTATCATATCGATCACAAGTGCAGTATGGAGTACCTCAAGGATCAGTACTAGGGCCGTTACTTTTCATGCTTTACATGTTACCCTTGGAAGATATCATCAGGAAACACGGTGTTAGCTTTCACTGTTCTGTTGATGATACTCAGCTCTATATTTCTTCGCGGCATGGTTTAGCACCTCAGTATTTGAATGAGCTTTTATTGCATTATAGTCCTCCACGTCCGCTGCGTTCTCAAAACTCTAGCAATTTGATAATAATTAGAATATCAAAATCAACTGCGGGCGGCAGATCCTATTTCTATTTAGTGCCCAAACTCTGGAATAATCTACCTAACATTGTTCGGGAGGCAGACACACTCTGTCAGTTTAAATCTAGATTAAAGACCCATCTCTTTAACCTGGTTTACATATAACACACTAACACATTTCTAATATTCAAATCCGTTAAAGGATTGTTAGGCTGCATTAATTTGGACAACCGGAACCGGGAACACTTCCCATAACAACCGATGTACTTGGTACATCGTTAGAAGAATGGCATCTGAGAACTGGCCCCCCAACTGAGCCTGGTTTCTCCCAAGGTTTTTCTCCATTCTGTCACTGATGGAGTTTTGGTTCCTTGCCGCTGTCGCCTCTGGCTTGCTTAGTTGGGGACATTTAATTTCCAGCGATATCATCAACTTGATTGCACAGATACTATTTAAACTGAACTGAGCTGGATGATGACATCACTGAATTCAATGATGAACTGCCTTTAACTGAAAATTGAGTGTTTACCATTGTAATTTTGCATTAATGACACATTTTTGACACATTATTTTCCTAATTAATGCTGTACAGTTGCTTTGACACAATATGTATTGTTAAAAGCGCTATATAAATAAAGGTGACTATAGAACACTGCCTCAGTACAAACATCTGCACTCTAAATATACAGACAGAATCTCCAAAACACAAGTGCACATTATAAACCTTGCCTAACACACAAGACTACACATACAGTATACATACACAACACTAAAACAGAACATAGTCAAATAGTACATACAAAATGCACAGTTTATTAAAATGCTTGTCTTTGTTGAAAAAACATGAATAACAGTAAAAAGCAGAGAAGATAAGAAGAATAAACATATGGGATGAAGAAGGGAAAAACAGGTTAAAGACAGAGCGAAAAAACTGCTTTAACAATCTGTTTTGTATAAAGCGCTATATAAATAAAATATAGGTGACAGAGACTGGAAAGAAGGACAGACGGTAGAAAGATTTCCAGTGTGCAGAGTGGTACAACAGTTTTATAAAAAAAGACAGATTAAACAACCATTATACATCCTTTATGATCAATGCTCTTGGTCTTAAACAACCAATACAGTATAAAACATGACAAAATAAAATTAAAATAAGTGCAACCAATTTCTACAAAATCATTATGTAAAAAAGTCAATTACATATAATAAAGCTGACACAGATATCAGTTCTGAGTTTTAACATGGTAAAAATTTCTATTGCTAAGGGCACCTGGACTCTAAGCAATTAATATCTTTTTTTTTTTAAATCAATAATTTAGCAGCATGTGAAATTGTGCAATTTTTTGTCCCTCGTTACATTGTTTACAGCCACAGAAAATCAGTTTTCTTTTTTTTTAGAAATTAATTGATGCATACGTGCATTTTAATATTATAATTTGTCTGCTCCAAAAATACTGACCCAAGAAATTTGGTGGTTCCTGGATGCATCACAACTGCGTGCAGTGACTGGTCAGAAAATACAGAAAATATCTATGACCAGTTCACATTGACATATTTGTTCTTGGTCATACTAATTACTGTACTTCACTGTGCAGTTAGTGGTAAATTGTTACTGTATCCAAATGCAGTTTTCTCATGAAGTTTTGAGATTTTGTGTTCTGTACCATTTGATAAAAATACACAATTAACAAATACGAGTATGAATAAGAATATACATATCGTTTCTAGAGAAAAGGCACAGTTTTCCCAATTTCAGATTTCCTTCATTTTTTTTTTCATTTTCCACACAGCAATTCCATGACAAAAACCTGCCATATGAATAAATCCTCCATGACCTCAGCTGCCATAATAATAAATACATATACAAATAATCATAAATAAATGTTGAAATCAACAAGTGAATAAATAAAGGTTGGCATATTAGCACTATTTATGATGGTTTTGTCCTCCTTATTTCTGACATTTGACCCTTGTTTAGATGTCTAATATCACTCAACTGCCTCATTCAAGCACTTAAATTCTCATCTGTGAGAGTAGGAGGTTTTCCACCAAAAAAAAAAAAATTCTCTTTCAACCTGGGTATTACATAATTTCCTACATATTATGATGTTGAGAATCACCATTAGCCACTGGTCATATTCCATCACGGACCATCTGACATTACTCATTTAGACATGCTAACATAATGTGTATAGTAGTTGTGGTTAGTTCTTCCAGCTTGATGTGTGACAAAGATTCTACAGCAAATAAATAAAGTGGTTAATTTTCATTTAGAAACCCACCACTGCCAGCACACACACACACACACACACACACACACACACACACACACACACAAACACACACAGACCACTGGAGATCTGAACATGTTTCATCACAGTGCATTATCATCAAAACCACAAACAAACAAAACCTGTTCAGGAAAAAAAACCTAAAGAAAAAAAAAAAGATTGTATATTAGTCAAGATCAGATCAGACTAACTCTCTTGATTATTCAATAATGATTCTTTGTCAACGTTTAGGAGAGAAGCATTTTATCAAGTACAGAATCAGGCAGCTCCATGTTTTATGGGGACATTCCATAGGCGTAATGGTTTTTATACTGTACAAACTGTATTTTCTATCACCCTACAACACCAACCCTACACCTACCCCTTACAGAAAACTTTGTGCATTTTTAGATTTTCTAATTTTACTAGTTTGTGTCCCCATAAACCACCCAAACCAGTTCACAAAGCTCCCGCTAGGGTGGGACAAAATTACTGCCTTTATAAAATGCAGTAAAAGAAACTGTAACAACTTCTGTTACAACCCACTCATAAATTCATAATATATCAGATATTGAAAAGTCAGTTATGCTGCTGCTACATTTTTCCTCAGAGCTACAAAAAGGACCTTGCACACCAGCATTGTGTTGTCTACTGGCTGCTTTTTCAAACTGTAATTAAAACAAATGTAATTCTCAGCATTCTCAGTAGCAGTTTGAGAAAACAAAATATAGCAAAAACTAAACCTTTTATTTTATGCTATCTTAATGGTATATTTTCAAATGCCAAGTCCTACCACTGACTTGAGCTTGTGTTAACTTTTCATTAAAATTATTGCTGTCTAGTCTTAATTCAAACTTGTTTTAGGATTAAAGCATAGTCAATGACTAGAATTTCCCTCAGATTTAAACACACACTTTTGAGGGCACAGCACATCCACAAGCGATATCACATTTCATTAAAGGTGAAATGTGTAATTTTTTGGATGTTTACTGTCATGTAAAAACTGTGTCTCTGTTGGGCGCGTTTAAGCATCTCGTCCAGCACAACACAGCACTGGCTCATCCAATGTCAAGATTTTGGGGCAGGGCTATCTGTTTGACTGACTAAATCTACTTCACCTTAAATTTAGGTACTATCGTTTCAAGTTCAAAAGAGCCAAATTTTCAACCCAATCAATATAAAATTCAAATCTTACATGTTGAGTTCTCAAAGTTTTTTTTTTTTTTATAATTCTTTTGCAATCATTGCAAGATACAACCTTCAAAACTTTCAACATCCTATACTTCAATTCTTCTCTGACACTGAGAAGACTTTCAGCTGGTTGTGCTTTTTTGCATCAGGTTTGTATAGTGCTTTGCTGTACAAGGTTTGAAGGCTTCATTGTGATTGGTGGAGTTTGGGCATACTCCTGCAATTGACTTGTTGTCCCTAAACTCACAGACTGGCACTGGTATCTAGTCTGCTCTGAAAAAGGTGTAGTGGAAGAGACAAAGCTGTCCTGCATGGCTGGACTGCTCCTGCTGGTGAGAGGGGAAATTGGAAGGAGGACATTTCTGCTTCCTCTTTCTTTTGCCATTCCGCCTTTATGAGAGGGACCAGATTTAGGTGGGGAGAAAATGGGCGCAATGTGCACCCATGTTAGTCTTGAACCTGACCACCGGATAACCTTGTGCTCCAGGGTTTCACCAAATTGCTTGTCTGATTTTTTCTTGTTTGAGAAAAGGGGAGGAGTCTCTGAAGAGCCCTCCCCTCCATCAACATATGGCCACTGATGTTGCTCTTCACAACATTCTAGTTTGGAGCTTTTACACACCATGAGAGGAGAAGAGGAGGGTGAATCTGTGTCTGACCAGTTCAATCTTCGCTTCTGCAAGAGCCAAGAGAGAATAAAAAAGGCATCAATGTCTACAAAATCACACAGTATAAAATGGAGCGCACCAGATAATATGCTGTGTCTCGTGTGTGCATCTCTAACCTTGACTGGAATATGTAATTGGTCTTTGTGCTTGTGTGGGGGAGTGATATTGCTGCTGCCATGGGTGGAAATGTTTTGAGGTGAAAGGTCAGCAGGGTTAGGTGTCACAGAAACTTGAGCAGTCACTTGAGGGAACCAAAGCTTTAGCATCACCTCTATTTGCAGCAAAGTGGGTAAGTACTTCTCTCTGTAGAGAACAAGGGAAAGTGGAAAAAAAAGTAAAAAAAAAAAAAAAGAGCACACAATAACAGACAAATATATAGTCTGATATTGTCAATTATATAAGTAATTCGACTCATTCTGATGCCACACATTAGCGAAACAGCCATATTTAAAGTGATGAACTACAACTGTGGTTACATCTGTGCGAATTTGAGGGTAGAATATTACTCCCAGCTGGTTTAATAATATATTTGGATTTTACAATTAGTTTGTGCATTATGAATAATATGAATAATAACAATAATTTGAACAATAAGTGAACTTCCAACAATATAACTTTTCAGCATCTTAATGAATCATTAACCTTGTTTAAGTAAGGGATAATGCATGGCTAGCATTAAACGATTTTAATGCACCATGTGGAGGCCAAGTGGTTGCCTCTGCAAAGTGCATTAAAATCGTTTAATGCAAAGCTAGCCATGCATTATCGCATTAGGTTATACCATGGTAATTTGCCAGCACTGAAAAGTTAAAGCTGTTAATGATGTTTGCGGTGCAATATTTGACCGAAAGTGTAAAAATGACGGTTATTTCATCAGTTAGGCCTACAGCTCGTTAGCGCCAGCATTCTACCCGCTTCAAATCAGACACAGAGATGAAATAGTAAGATCACATTTATTTGAATGAATTATAGCATTGATTGATCAATCGAAAGAGAGAGAGAGATGACAGTTGTGTGTGCATTACTGGCATCTGCACAACTCTCTACAAACAATGAAGCTGTGTTTAAGTTACTTCAAAAACAGCGATTTTACCACCTCGTTGCTGAGGAATATAATGTAGCTATTCAGTATCCAGGCTATTTTATTAATACAAGTTGCGGGGCAGCGCTGACAACAAGTTTCTGTGTGTGCGCAGCGCTATCTTTAATATCCGACCTCTCTCTCTCTCTCTCTCTCTCTCTCTGTGTGTCTGTCTGGTTTTGTGTGCATCAATTAAAGCAGCGCTTTAATATAGAACAGTGATTAAACTGACTTGGAACTACCTGTGTATTAAACGGTTTTAATGCATACCTGTCAGCCAATCAGAATTGAGTATTCAGACAGACCATGGTATAAAGTAGTTTTATAAATAGACAGTTGTTCACTATAGTTTATAATGCATTATGCATAAACTTTCATGTTAAAATGTATATGCAGATAAATTTGAATTAAATTAAGATTACATCCGTTATACTAAAATAACACTGCAATTACATTCAGCTTCAATTAAGTTCAGCACAAGTCTATCAGTGACTTGAGCTCTGCACTGTTGCCAAAAATCCAGTTATTATCAATGATGCACAATGATGCATCAGCACTTTTCACAGTTAGTTAATCTCAGCAGCTGTAATAGTAAAAATGCAGTAAAAATTTAGGTTAGAAAATCCAAAATGAGAGCAACAAGCACCCATATCATGCTCGACTCAAATCAGCGAATGACCTCGTGTTCTGATTTTTACCCTCTCGCTCTCATCTATATAGTATAGATGTAGATAGACGAGATAGTTCTTTCTTCTTTTAACAATGTGCAATTAGGAGGTTTGCAATAGCATAATAGGAGTGATGCGAGCAATCAGTGACACAGCAGGAGGCACAATGGCCTACCTTATTAAAGACTGAATTTAGAAAAAGGTTGGTTAACTTCAAACTTTAAAATAGAGAAAACAAATAAAAATACATGTTTTTTTCCAATAATAATTAATCTATAACAACTTTTATGAATTACCGAGTAAAAATTCAATGAACAAACTGCCAAATTTGAAAGAATATGTCCTATTAATAGTTGTTTTGGTGGTAAAAATGTGAATCAAACAACTGATAAAGTTAAAAGACAGGTTTTTCAGAAAATTAAATGTGAAAACCCCATATTGAAAGTCTCTTATGCTCACCAATCCTGTATTTAATTGATCAAAACAGTATTAAAATTGTGAAATATTATAACAATTTAAAATATATATTTTTTGGTAACAATGTAAAGTCTTCACTGTCACTTTTGATCAATTTAATGTATCATTGCTGAATAAAAACATTAATTTCTTAAAAAATAAAAATAAAAAATTTTTTACAAATGTAAATTCAATCAGTATAGCACGGTCTCATGTTTGATTCACAGAAAATTTGGTGTGAAGCTGCTAGTAGCAAATATAATCAATTTCCACAGACTGGCGTTTCACAAATTAAACTACTAATTGCTTAATTTTGGCTGTTTTGCTGGCTTTTTATTTGTAGCACCTTCTACAGAAAGTTCTGTTCTGATGTTTATACGTAAGTTGCATTAAGCTTAGATGTTGTTTAGAAGATGGACCCCTGATAATGTCATTAATACTTGCAAACAAAGAGACAAGATTATACCTAACAACTCTGAAATACTGCAAAACAAACTTTTTGCTTATTCTGTTATGATCTCAATAACATCTAATACAGTTCTTACTGATATTCACACTGTCTCACCCAATATGTGGTTTCTGCAGGACTCCTACAATCCTCTGAATTCTGTCCATTGCAACACTCTGCTGAAAACTGCTCAGACCTGCCAATCACAAGCAGTAAATGTACTGATACAATCTCAGTATTCATCAGAAAGAGTCAGATTCAATCACTTCCTGTACAGCCTGATGTTTTTCCGCTTGTGTATTGAAACATGCAATAACTGAAAACAATAAAGTAAATTGACATTTAGTTTTAATAAGGCCTTGGGCTGCACCTTGTCAGTGTTACATAAGAGGAAAGCACAGACACACAAAAATGAAAGAGTCAAAAAATAAGAGAACAGAGAGAAATAAATAACAACACACATAAAAGGGTTGCTACACTCTAAACTATACAGTTTATTACAGGCCAATTACAGCGGTTGTATATCCTTACAAAGAGTGATGTTTAAGCCTAGACACACAGAGAAACAGTTTGCTTTTGTCTCACCTTTGTCAAATCGCCCTTTCTTCAGTCCATTTAGAAGCTCCAGCAGAGGCCGAACATACCCCTGGAGTTCTAAACACTGAGAGGGAGAGAAAGCCACGATCCTGATATTCAATTAATAACTCTTTAAGATCTTTTTTGCATCTGATATTAATATCGGTTTTAGGCAATCACATAGTAAGCAAGTAAGTTTTATTTATAGAGCACATTTAAAATTCAGCGTTACACTGACCAAAGTGCTCAACAAAACCAATAATAACATACAGTAAAATACATCACAAGTGGACAGCACTAAATGCATATGCAAATGGAGTCAAAAAGTTCTGGTGTAAACACTAATGCATCCTTATGTGTCCTGGTCTGGAGGACAGTGAAGGACCACCTGGTAATCAACCACTGTGCTAAAATAAGGGTTTTAAACTTTGCTGTGTCTTCCTATAGAGAAAAGAACCATCTGTTCTCAGAACATGTTCTGTTTGCCTTAAATAAAAGTATTTGCCAGATAAATACAGTTAGGTCCACATATATTTGGACACAGGCACAACTTTTATTATTTTAGCTGGTGACCACAACCAAGTATATTCAAGTTACATTTATATAATGAATATGGGCTTAAAGTGCACACTCTGAGCTTTAATTTGAGGGTATTCTCATCACAATTGGAGGAAAGCTTAAGGAATTACAGCTCTGTAATATGTACCTCCCCCATTTTCAAGGGCCCATAAGTAATTGGACAGTTGACTCAAAAGCCATTTGATGGACAGTTGTGGGCTATTCCTTCGTTATTTCTACATCAATTAAGCAGGTAAAAGTTCTGGAGTTGATTCTAAGTGTGCCATTTGCATTTGGAAGCTGTTGCTGTAAACCCACATCATGTGGTCAAAGGAGCTCTCCATACAAGTGAAACAGACCATTTTTAGGCTTCAAAAACAAAACAAATCCATCAGAGAGATAGCTGGAACATTTGGAGTGGCCAAATCAACAGTTTGGAACATTCTGAGAAAAAAAAAATGCACTGGTGAGCTCAGAAACAAAAAAATGCATGGACGTCCACAGAGGACAACAGTGATGGATGAACGAAGAATCCTCTCCATGGTAAAGAAAAACCCTTTCACAACATCCAGCCAAGAGAAGAACACTCTCCAGGAGGTAGGCGTGTCACTGTCAATGTCTACAATCAAGAGAAGACTTCACAAGTGCAAATACAGAGGGTTCACCACAAGGTGCAAACAAGACCAGATTAGACTTTGCCAAGCAACATCTAAAAAGCCAGACCACTTCTGGAAAAGCATTCTTTGGATGTCTGAAATTAAGATCAACCTGTACCAGAAGGACGGGAAGAAAAAAGTATGGAGAAGGTTTGGAAGAGCTCATGATCCAAAGCATACAACATCATCTGTGAAACATGGTGGAGCAGTGTGATGGCATGAGCATGCATGGCTTCCAGTGGCACAGGGTTACTGGTGTTTAGTGGTGACATGACAGAAGACAGAAGCAGCTGGATGAATTCTGAAGTGTATATGGATATACTTTCTGCCCAGATTCAGCCAAATGGAGTAAAGTTGATTGGGCAGCGTTTCATAGTACAAATGGACAATGACCCAAAACATACAGCAAAAGCAACCCGGGAGTTTTTGAAACTAAAAAAGTGGAATATTCTGAATATAATGGCCGAGTCAGTCTCCTGATTTCAACCCGATTGACCATGCATTTCAATTGCTGAAGACAAAACTAAATACAGAAAGACCCACAAACAAACAACAACTGAAGTCAGCTGCAGTAAAGGCCTGGCAAAGCATAAAAAAGGAAGCCCAGTATCTGATAATGTCCATGATTTCCAGACTTAAGGCAGTAATTGCCTGCAAAGGATTCTCAACAAAATATTAAAAATTAAAATTGTATTTATGATTATATTTATTTGTCCAATTAAATTTGAGCCCCTGAAAATGGAGGAGGGGGCTGTGTATAAAAAGGGTTGTAATTATTAAGCATTTTATGTTATATTTTTGTTCAACCCCTTGCATTAAAGCTTAAAATCTGCACTTCAATTTCATCTTGATTGTTTCATTTTAATTCTAATCTGGTGGCATACAGAGCCAAAATTATGAAAATTGTGTCAGAGTCCAAATATATATGGACCTGACTGTACATTTAAATGAATAAAAGTACTGTAGATCATGTTATGTGAAGCTTGCACATCTTAAGTTCATTCAGTACAGGTACTTGACTACAAAACTGCTCTTCTGCTCAAAACATTGTTTGCAGAATCAAAATTCTGAAATCTTTCATAATCAGTGTGTTGACATTCTGCAAAGTATTAAAACATCTCTATGCTTTAAAGGGGTCCTATTATGCTTTTTCACTTTTTCAACTTTAGTTAGTCTGTAATGTTGCTGTTTGAGCATAAAAAAGATCTGCAAAGTTACAAAGCTCAAAGTCCAATTCAAAAGGAGATATTTTAGTTAACAGAAATCACTTTTCAAAAACTACAACGAACGACTCGTTTGGACTACAACGCATATTTTCCGGGATTTGTGATATCACAAATACTTACAAATGGGACGAGACCTGGTTGAGCTGCACTAGAGAAGGCCACGAGTGTTATCACAATGTCGGAGGCATGCTAGTTTTCCCAAGGCAGACGAACTTAGAGTGGTTACAATCATCCGGGTTTAAATTGCGCTGAAATGGATTTGATTTTGACGCAATATTTACACTGAAACTTGCACCCCAACCAGGCGCCGAGTGGTGCCAATCACAACACACACTGGCCCAGCTAACCAATCACAACACATTTCGTATTTCAGAAGGCGGGCCTTCATTTGATACAGGAACTATTCAAGCCGTTCATGCCAGACTGGGGAGAGAGGTGTTGTAATAATGTAAAATATGTGAAAAATAATGTGTTTTTCGAACAACCCAGTATGACAGCCTGTTCTAGTACACCCCCAAAACAAAATCAAGACTTTGTAAAAGAGCATAATAGAACCCCTTTAATAACATGCACATCCAATACACTGATGCAGTATATGACATAGGCAAGAAATTCAGAGCCCCTTAATCATAAGAAAAGTCACATTTGTGATGCATATAAATACTACAGGTAAAAAGTCATGGATCTCCACTGACTACATTTGATTGGACCACTCGACACATATGTTAACACCATGTGTAAAGGGTTAAGAATTGGTAGAAAAATTCTCACCTTACGAGCAAACAGCAGGTCACCTTTAGTTCCTCCATTTTTCCCTTGCTCACTCTCTGAGCTACTCCATCCCAATACAGATGAAGATGACGAGGAGAGAGACAGATATGATGAGATGGATGAAGACGTTGACCTAGCATGACTGTTGTCCTGTGATCTCTCAGGGTCACTAGACACAACGAACCCGTCACATGCCCACTGGGATCCAGGATGCTCCTGCTCCCTGTTCATACTGTGAACATTTCTGTCAGGGAGACCTGACTGAGTCAAATGGATTCCATGGGGCTTGTCCCTGTCCTCCAACAGGAAACCATCTGTTTCATCATCACTGAACATGAAATTGTTGTTGGAGCTTAGTGAATCCTGTGATGGCTGAGAGGAAATAGATTCTGTGGACTGCATGACTGTGGGAAAGAGAGATAGAAAAAAAGAGGGAAATACCCTTAAAAGTCAAAGTTTTAAAATAAAAATGTATGTGTAAAATGAATGCAAAGAAGAGAGAAAAGACAGAAACATGCATTTAAAAAAAAAACATAGTAGGCTGACTAGAGGGTATTTAACAACGTTACAAAATGTGCAAACTTCGGAAATAGTGGGGCCCAAATGTCAGAGAACACTAGATGCTTATGTATTGCATTTCATATATATTTTTTAATTCCAAATTTTTTGATGAGCATACAAATTTAAGTTAAATTAAATTTACATGAATGTCAGAATGTATGTATGTCTACATGCACTATTGGTACACTTTGTGCTAAAAGAAATCTGACCTTCAATGGGCAATGCCACAAATTTGCAATAAAAATTTTAATATGTCTTATTCATTTATCAGTTCTTTATTTTACACTTTTTTAAATGCTAAAATGTTCTGTTTATTTCCAGGTTCAAATTAGATCTGAAATACATTTCCATTGTAATCTCTAAGATCATATTGCATATTCAAAAACAAACCATATTTCAAATCAATTTAAATAAACCACATTTCAATTTTAAAATGTATTTCATTAGGAGGGTTTCAATAACAGGAGCAATATGAACAATCAACAACACAATAGGAAGCACAATAATTTTTCCATTATTAAAGACTGAATTTAGATAAAAGTTTCCCATTCAAAATTTATGAATACAAATGGAAATGAAATGACTTTCCAATAATTAATCCACAATGACCTTAATAAATTCCTGAGATCAAATAAAATCAACAAAATGCCAAAACTTGAAAAAATTAATGTGAATCAAACCACTGAAGTTAGGTTTTCCATAATAATATTATTTTTTAAGTAAACCTATGACGAGGATGTCTGCATTTATTTGATCAAAAGCACAGCAAAAACAGTAATATTGTGAAATATATAACAATTTAAAATAGTTGTTGTATTTTAATATATTTTAAACTGTAATTTATTCACGTGATTTCTTTATTTTACACTTTTTTTAAATTCTTCCAAGGTTCAGATTACATTTAAAATCTCAGATTTTCATCGTAGTCTTTCAGACCCTACTGCATGTTGAAAAAGAAACCCTATTTCAATAAAATCAAATACACCCAATTTCATTATTCAATTTATTTCATCCATACTGTTTTGTCTGAGCCAGTACAGAGTACATGGGGTCTGTCTAGACTCTCTGAGATCACAGAAAAGAGAGGAGCATGCATGCCTGTGCAAAAGTGTGTAAGTGTGTGCATGATTCGGTTGTGTAGTGTGTATCGTCTAGAGCAGGAAAATAGGGGGAGGGGGTGCAGCAGGATGCTTTAACACTAGTGGTTAAAGAAGGCAGCTAGGGTCGCTCTACTTCTTCATTTTCTCTCTCCTCTCCCTCTGGTAAACACACACACACACACACACACACAAGGACAGGGTAGAGGCAGCAGCAAAACACAAACACACTCACTTTTGACTGCCTCATGTGCCTTTCCCCTCCCCCAACCATTTTTACTGTCTCTCTTTCTCTTCAAGTGTGCCTCTATTCATTGCAACCCATATTAAAAACAAAGTATATCTATTTCCTCCGGTCTTCCTCCAATCCATTTCGCTGTCTACTCTTCACATTCAGTATGTAACTCTCTCTCTCTGCTGCTCAGACATTAAGCAGCAATGAAAATGACAGTTGTGATTTGGGTCACTTAAGCCTTTGGTTGTATTGTTCTGTATATATATACACTACACATAAACATACATATACAGTTCCCTAATTGCAGTTATATATATATATATATATATATATAGATATATAATGTATTCTCTTGCATTTTAAATGTAACTGCATACACATACATAGATTGCACAGACAGTTACATTCACATATGCCGAGTTGCAGGAACAGGATACATACATGAACACTGTATCAAATAACAGCTTACCAATGTCAAAGTGAGCAATCTAAATTCTATTCACTAATATCCCTGTGTGGCATGCACCCTAAACAACGATTTATTTTTATTATAATAAAAGAATACTATAAAAAAAAAACATACCTCAACTTCAGGGCACCTGTGCAAGCAACGCAAACCTTTTCCGACGATCCAGTCTACTGTACCCCACAGATCAGCTCCCTTTCTGGGCTCACTCTCTCTCCTCACTTTCCGAGTGTCAACATGTGCATGGACACACGTGCCCAATTTAGTGCCATCCATGCACAGCCTCTCTTTGGCCGCTGCAGTCAGATAGTAACAGTCTTATTGGCTTACGATCTAGCCAGTAATTGTTCCGCTCTTCTGCGACTGGCCAGTCGATGACTCGTAGCTCCGCCCATGCTGTGTTATTTGTGTTGGCATGGGCGCAGCGGAGCAGAAGTGTAAACACACGCAGGTCGAAAAGATACAGTACGCTCAGCGTGTGTGCGTGTGCGTAATGTACATAGGGCGCATTCACTCTTGTAATGGGAAAGGAGCAAGATCATTACGCAAGGCAATCATAAAATCATAACTTCATTCTCACTATCTCACGTGGTAAGCGTCCACTGAAATAGCTAATCTACTGTACAGACTCCATGTCAGACAAGTCAACTGACACACGTGAACCTCTGTCTTTAGTCTCACCTGAACAACATTAAAACATATGAACAAGCTTTCGTCAAGGTTAGCACTACATTTGTAGAGGTCTTATAGCTGATTTTTTTTTGTTTTGCATTTTAACGAATGAAAAAATTATAAAAATGAATGACGTTTTCTTTGTTCAACATATTCTTTAAAACATTTTCCGCACCCATACTGGTTTTTAGCAGCCATGTCTCTCGATATGTTAGGGCGTAAAGTATACATTCAGTATGAACAGTTGTTGCACTGAGTCTCAAACAAGCCCATGTCTCAAACATTGACTATTAATTAGGGAACAGAAAGTGCACTATGAGCAAAGCTGTCATGCTGTTCTCATAGGTGTATGAAGTAATAATCTTAATCTTAACGTTAACCTTTACATACATCTTTTTTTTTTTTTACATTTAAATATTCAATTAGAAGATTACAGACATTTCTCTTGAGGGTTTGGTCTTATTCTGGGTTCGTTCAAAAACAGAAGGTCTTTTTTTACAGCTCTTCCATTGTGTAATCAATAAACATATAAATATATAAATATATATATATATATATATATATATTCCAGAATATACTCCAGAAAAATGGGCCTGCCCTGTATCCCTTTAAGAGCAACATGCACATGGACGTGAACTGCAGCCTGAGAGATTTGTGAATGAAATCCATAGCCACGCCTCTAATACGGAATAGGCCAATGAAAATTATGATAACCATTCTAACACGCCCTACTCGCTAATGATTGACCAATGGCGAAAGCTTAATGGATAAGGAGCGTTGCGTAAGGCTGTGCGACGGGTTCACGTTGAAACGGATCACTACGCTGTTAAATTTAGATAGGAGGAACGGATTGGAGTACCGAAGCTGAAACGTTAAATTAAGTTGTTGTTTTTTTTAATAACTGAGCCGTTAAATCTAAAATGTGGCGAGAACAAATGACATCGTGGCATGAAAATACACATGAAAAAAGTCTCACAAGAGGGTGCTGCTACATTCCATTTACTACAGAGGAGCACATTAGAATTATGAGGAACTATTTCCAATGGAAATAAAGGGAATCCAAAGCAAACAGAGATTAATTAAGATTCAATAATTATTGGTCAATTAATTTAATATAAAAAGGCAGAAATTCGTTTAATAATTCCTATAATATTAATAAATATATTAATAAATATATTAATTAATAATATTAAATAAATCTTAATAAATATTTCTTAAATAAATCAGAGAGCCAAAACACGTTCATACACATGTGCATACAGGTAGCCTGTATACGATCACAATAACAATAACAATAACAATAACAGTAAACACAAAGATAGCACAGGAGAATTGTATCTATTTATAAAATTTAGATATCATATTTCAAAAGCTGACATTTAACATTTAAATACAAAGAAGAGGTTGTAGAAATTATAGGACGGAATTTACTGCCCTCCAGCGTTTGAAAAATGAAGCGCAACAAGGCCTTCAATGAGGTCATTGAACTCTGGGCTTAAAAACAGACGTTTTAAACTTTGTAGAAACATTATTTTCATATTCAA
Source organism: Sinocyclocheilus anshuiensis (assembly GCF_001515605.1). Taxonomy (NCBI): domain Eukaryota; kingdom Metazoa; phylum Chordata; class Actinopteri; order Cypriniformes; family Cyprinidae; genus Sinocyclocheilus; species Sinocyclocheilus anshuiensis. The sequence goes on along the minus strand of NW_015542359.1, from coordinate 68,150 downwards.
CACAAAATGTATTTACTTTTTAAGATGCATTTAATCCAGTTACATTTTATTCCAGTTGGGAAATTCAAATATCCAAATGGCATGTCCCTGTTAATTCAGTTGTTTCAAACAGTGTCAGGGGCGCAGTAACGGGGCGATTAGGACGATTCCAAGGGCAAGGCGAGGCAGAGGGGGCTTGGGACACATTTTTTTAACGAAAGGGAATGCGATCGTGATCGGCGGCCGGGTCAATGATGTTCAGGGGGCCTGGAAACCATAGCGGGGCCCCTGATCAGTGTATACATGACTCATCTTTCATTACCATATCATTGTTTTGTTTTTATAACAGCATACATACTTTCTTTATTAATTACTATTAATTCTTAACAGCGCAGAGAAATAGTTACGCATGCTAAATCTGTCAAATAGCAATTGTAGTTTGCAATAGATGAGCTACATCAATTCTGCGCTTTCTGTCCTCTCTGGTCTCCCTCTCACGGTCTCTATTCATTCTCTTTATTATCACCTCAGTACCCCTTCAGTCAGGCTTTCCCTGCTCCCCCTCAGTCCTCCCCCCTCAGCTAGTTGTGTCATACACATTTTTCAGTGTCCAGCAGCAAGTGATTTTCTCGTTCACTTGTCCTTTTCTCCTTTCAGTTCTCTCTGTTTCTCTCTCTTTCTTCTGTGACATGTGATGGCCTCTCTCTTCCACAATTCAGCTCACTGGACCAAATCACTCAAATCCAGAAAAGGAACACAAATAATTCTTTCTTTGTGAACATTTTTGGATACATTTTTTCAAGTTGGTCTGCTATAGACCTGTTAAGATTTTCCCACCATTTTTCTAGTGTACTGGTGTGTCTATAGCTTTCTTATTGTCTGAGTGTGTGGAGAGGAGAGTGAAAGAATGGACCTTTTCTGGATAACAGTGGCCTTTTTTCTCTTTTACAAGTGTTTGGAGTGCTCAGGAACTGGTAAGACTTTGATTATCTATGTAATATATTAATGAAGTGGCCTGTTGTAACAACGTTTTGGTGATCACTGCTACTGAACACAGATGAAAAGACTTATTTGCTTTTTGATGCGTCAGTAACTTTTAATTGTTATATAATTAAACTGTCCCAATGTGCTAGTCACTGATGGTCTTTTTTGTAAGTCTTAATAATTAGGTTGCAATTTAATTGTTCCCTGAAATACACAGGGAATCTGTTTTAACTTTTGTGTGTTCTTCCTTTTTTTTTTTAAGCTAAAGAATGGACATATGCAGGTAACACAGTTTTTTAATTTTCCACACTCTCTGTGATTTTGTCACAGATTTGGTGTAATGTTGTGATTAGATTATCACAGATAACCTGCATAATAGTATATATGTTTAAATTGCTTTGGTTCAAAGCTTCTGTTGATTTCTGGAAAGGAACATTTCCATATTTTCATCAAACGTACCTTTTTTGTCCCTCAGATTCACTTTCTGTTCAAACTGTGTTACTTCCAGTTCATCTCTTCAATAGTTGCATTGCATAGTCACATGGACTTTAAGAGTGAAAGAGAAAAGAGAGAGCAGGTGTCAGCAGGTGCAATAGGTTGCATATAGTAGTACATAGTACAGAGCTTAAAATGAGTGTTTCCATTTGATAAAAAAAATAATGTCATGATAAAGAATTGGGAGACTGCTCTTGGCGCACAAGCACTGCAATTCACACACACAAACACAGATTTACATGCTTCAGTGTGTTAATTGTACAGTGATGGTTCAGTCAATATTGCTTTAGCATGTGATCAGACTCTAATAAACCTGTGTGAGTGGATTTTAAACAAGAATAGCCTACTTCACAAAATTCCACACACCCACATAAATGCCACAATTACAAATATCTTCTGAGCAAAGGCTTATTTATTGATTGAATGTAATAAAGTTCAAATACAAAATGTATTATTTTTCTGCAAAGGAATACCATTTGGGAGAACCCATTATGATCTTGTGACATTCTTGGCATAATAAGGCCTCTGGAAAAGCTTGTTCAGCTGTGTTTGCAATGCATGTGCTAAACTGTTATATAATATAACGTGATCTCATGAGAATTCCTATGTATTTTACGTAAATGTGGTTCTACAAAACTTACATTTACTTACGTTTTCATAGGCACTAAAACGTACAATACTAACACATTTAACGATTTTTAATTTTTTTAGCATTTTTAGCATTTAATGTAAAATACTGACGTATTATCAACATTTTAACGTACAATACTGATGTATTTACGACACCTAAAACTAATTATTTAGCCTATATGAACAACTTTACAGACGTATTGAATCCTTATGAATAACCTATTGAGATCGCGGCATTAACTTTTTATTATATTTAGTTGTCATATCAATGGCATTATGTTTTTAATTGTATTATTAAAAGCTTACTCATAACATAGCCTAATGTTAAACAAGACTACACTTTAAACCCTTAAAATTAATAACATTCCTGCAATCGTTTAACCATCACTTAGGCTATCATGTAATATTTACTTTGTTTGTCCTGGGACACGAAAAGCGTTTCCTTTGAGAAGCTGTTACTGACAATAGAACCATAAAATACACCAAAAACGCAACATAATTACAAAAGAATAAATTTTATTCCACGACTGCGAGGAACAGGACCAAACTCAAGCCTTTATTTAGCGATCTTCGTCTCCAACTTGAGCAGCGAACGTAAGCAGCAATACCTGCGCTGACGCGCTCATTACAAATTCAAAAAATGCCGCTTCAAGAAGCGTTACAAGCGTTTACTGCAGTAAAATCGAACGTTCATTGGCGCTCGCCTGCGTCAGGTCGTCTAACGTTCCGTTTCTGGTGAGGTGTGAATGAGAAAAGTGCGCCTTCATTTTCAGCATTAACAACTTAAATTCTGCTCTGCACCTACACAAACCTACTGTATTCCACCAGAGAGAACTGCAGCTGCAATTCATTATCATTTGGACTGCCTTTGTTATTTTTTACAATAAATGAATTACTGTGATTGAACGTATCTTTAAGTAATGTTTTTCTTTATACTGTACATATTTTTAAGTAATAGTTATGGCTAGGTTTAGAGGTAGAAGTGGGATTAACGACTAAAACAATAGTTAAAAAATAATGATTTGCTGTTCAAAAAACAATTATTATTATTATTATTATTATTATCATTATCATCATCATCATCATCAATATTTAAAACAGTTGGGTAATTTTTTTCAGGATTATTTGATGAATAGAAAGATCCAAAGATCAGCATTTATCTGAAATAAAAAGCTTTTGTAACATTATATATTGTGCCATTCAAAAGCTTGGAGTCAGTATATTTTATTTTATTTTATTGGGAATGAAATTATAGATATTAATACTTTTATTTAGCAAAGATGCTTTAAATTGATCAAAAGTTATGATAAAGACATTTATAATGTTACAAAAGAATTTTGTTTTAGATCAATTCTACTCAGCTGTTTTCAGCATAATAATAATAATAATAATAATAATATGCTAAAACAGTTCTACTCCGCCATCATTGAATCCGTCCTCTGCACTTCTATAACTGTCTGGTTCAGCTCAGCTACCAAATCTGACCTCAGCAGACTACAGAGGGTAGTCCGGACTGCTGAGCAAATCATTGGTACAACCCTCCCTTCTCTCCAAGAACTGTACTCATCCAGAGTGAGCAAAAGGGCTGGCAAAATCACTCTGGACCCCTCACATCCAGCACACTCCCTCTTTGAACTGTTGCCATCTGGTCGACGCTACAGAGCTCTGAGCACCAGAACGACCAGACACAGGAACAGTTTCTTCCCTCAGGCAATCCATCTCATGAACACTTGACAATAACCGTGGAACACACACTATTTATTCACTCATACACTTATTTATCTAACACACATACTCAGTCTACATTTCAATTTGAACATAATATACCTGTACATACAACTGTCTATTGTTATATACCTGTACATACAATTGTCGATTTGTATATTTTTTATTCTTTATTTTACTTGTTCTATTTTTTTTTTTTAATTATCTGTGTTTTTTGTTCTGTCACTGTCATTCTGTTACACTGTGGAAGCTTCTGTCACGAAAACAAATTCCTCGTATGTGTAAACATACCTGGCAATAAAGCTCATTCTGATTCTGAATAATAAATGTTTTTTTGAGCAGCAAATCAGAATATTAGAAGGATTTCTGAAGGATCATGTGACTGGAGTAATGATGCTAAATATTCAGCTTTGAAATAACAGGAATAAATTAAAATTTTTAATTTATTCAGATAGAAAGCAGTTATTTTAAATAGTAAAAATATTTCACAATATTACTGCTTTTGCTGTATTTTGGATCAAATAAATGCAGGCTTGGTGAGCAGAAGACAGTTCTTTAAAAAACATAAAAAATCTTACTGACTGGTAGTGTAGGTTAAGGGGGTCTAAAAATCTAAATGCATTGATACAAATAGCTTAATGATATAAAAGATTTGTAAATATTTTACATTTTTTAGCTAAAAATACGTAGCAATTTTTACATTTTAAACGTTGCAATACATGCGAATTGTACATTTCAGTATTCAATTCGATTCAAGTTTATTTGTATAGTGCTTTTCATGATACAAATCTTTGCAAAGCAGCTTTACAGAAAATTTTATGTTTCTACATTATATTTAGGAGTAGGTTATTATTATTAGTGGTGACTATGGCAGAAATGTACAGTAAAAAGCATGCAGTTAGTTACAAATTACGTTATCAAACAGACGGTGAATACTATTAACTGAAATGATTATATGTTGCGATTAAACTTTGCGATTTTGAATTTGGTAGTTTTATATGGTGTTCCCGGGTTAGCATCATCTGAGGTCTTCTGGGGGATTGGTATCATCTCTTTTTAGGTGTTCGGTCATCTCAGATCTTCGTAAGGGTTGAATCCTGACTGAAGCTTGCGTAATTCCTAGTTGCGTGCCAGAAAGAGAGAAGCAAATGCAGACGAAATTAGCGTAGCTGCTGTTCCAACCAAGCAAAGATGATGTGTTCAGCCCAAGCAAAAGAATGATAATGTGCATTTGATCAGATATAGCTGAAGTACAAAGTTATGAGATGCATTATGTGAATGCTTGGCTAAAAAGATGTGTCTTTAATCTAGATTTAAACAGAGAGAGTGTGTCTGAACCCCGAACGTTATCAGGAAGGCTATTCCAGAGTTTGGGAGCCAAATTTTAAAAGCCGAAAAAGCTCTACCTCCTTTAGTGGACTTTGCTATCCTAGGTACTACCAAGAGTCCAGAGTTTTGTGACCTTAGGGAGCGTGATGGATTGCAGCATGATAGAAGACTAGTTATGTATGCAGGAGCTAGACCGTTAAGGGCCTTAAAAGTAAGTAGTGATATTTTGTAACTGATGCGGAACTTAACAGGTAGCCAGTGCAGAGACTGTAAATTTGGGGTAATATAATCATATTTTCTTGACCTGGTAAGGACTCTAGCCGCTGCATTTTGGACTACCTGTAGCTTGTTTATTGAAGATGCAGGACAACCACCTAGCAGTGCATTACAATAGTCCAGTCTAGAGGTCATAAATGCATGAACTAGCTTGAACTATGCATCAGAAACAAGTAACATGTTCCGTAGCTTGACAATGTTTCTAAGAAGAAAAAGTTTTTGTAACATGAGAAAAATGATTTTCAAAAGACAAGCTGCTGTCTAATATAACACCCAAATTTTTGACTGTAGAGGAAGTAAAAGTACACCCGTCTAGATGCAAATTGTAATCCAAGAGATTCTGTGTACTGATTTTTGGTCCAATAAGTAATATCTCTGTCTTATCTGAATTTAATAGGTGAAAATTATTGGTCATCCAATCTTTTACATTTTTAACACACTCTGTTAGCTTAGATCCTTTAAAAGTTTCATCTGGTCTTGTAGAAATATATAGTTGAGTATCATCAGCATAACAATGGAAACTAATCTCGTATTTTCTAATAATATTACCAAGGGGCAACATGCATATTGAAAATAGCAGAGGGCCTAGGAGAGATCCTTGTGGCACTCCATATTTCACTGCCGATAATTGAGATGATTCCCCATTTAAATAGACAAAGTGATAACGATCGGACAGGTAGGATCTAAACCATCTTAAAGCCTGCCCTTGAATACCCGTATAGTTTTGAATCGATCTACGAGTATGTCATGATCTATAGTGTCGAACACAGCACTAAGATCAAGTAAAACTAGCAATGAGATACAGCCTTGGTCTGACGCAAGAAGCAAGTCATTTGTAATTTTAACAAGTGCAGTTTCTGTGCTATGGTGGGGCCTGAAACCTGACTGAAATTCTTCATAGAGATAATTTTTTTTGCAGGAAGGAGTACAATTGAGCAGACACAACTTTTTCTAAAATTTTAGACATAAAAGGAAGATTTCAAGTAAAACTAGCAATGAGATGCAGCCTTGGTCTGACACAAGAAGCAAGTCATTTGTAATTTTAACAAGTACAGTTTCTGTGCTATGATGGGGTCTGAAACCTGAAGCCTTAAATTCTTCAAAGATGTCTTTTTTTTTGCAGGAAGGAGCACAATTGAGCTAACTTTTTCTAAAATTTTAGACATAAACAGAAGATTTGAAATGGGTCTGTAATTTGCCAGTTCACTAGGATCTAGTTGAGGTGTCTTAATAAGAGGCTTAATAACCACCAGCTTCAATGGTTTTGGGACGTGACCTAGCGATAACGACAAGTTAATAATATTGAGAAGTGGTTCTTCTGCTACGGGTAACAACTGTTTCAGTAATTTAGTGGGTACAGGGTCTAATAAACATGCTGTTGGCTTAGATGCAGTGATAAGTTTATTTAGCTCTTCTCGTCCTATAGTTGTAAAGCACTGCAGTTTTTCTTTGGGGTGCGACGAATGAAACTGTATTACAAAATGATGTAGATCCTATATTTGTTATTGTATTTCTGATGCTATCTATTTTATCAGTGAAGAAATTCATAAAGTCATTACTATTAAACTGTGAAGGAATATTTAGTTCGGGTGATGTCTGATTATTTGTTAATCTAAAACCTTGGATTGGTTTGGTTATTTTCTATTAGTTTGCAGATATGCTCGGCCTTGGCAGCTTTTTGAGCCTGTCTATACCTGGACATAGTGTTTTTCCACGCAATTCTAAAAACTTCCAAGTTAGTTTTTCTCCATTTGCGCTCAAAATTACGAGTTTCTTTCTTGAGAGAATGGGTATTGCTGTTGTACCATGGCGCAGTACTTTTTTCTCTAACCTTTTTTAATTTGATGGGGGCAACAGCTTCTAATGTGTTAGAGAAAATAGTGCCCATATTGCTAGTCATTTCGTCTAGTTCATGTGTATTTATGGGTACACAGAGCAGTTGAGATAAATCAGGCAAGTTATTCGTGAATCTATCTTTGGTGGTTGGAACAATGGTTCTACCTGGACGTTAACGTGGAGCCATATAGTTAATATCAGTAATACATATCATGCACAATAGTGGTAGTGGTAGGTAGTGGTCAGTAATATCATCACTTTGAGATAAAATCCCTATATCAGCAAGATCAACTCCATGCAATATAATTAAATCTAGCATATGATTAAAATGATGACTGGGCCTGGTGACATTTTGTTTGAATTCAAAAGAGTTTAATAAGTCTGTGAATGTAAGTCCTAACGCATCATTTGTATTATCAATGTGAATGTTAAAGTCTCAGATGATTAGGGATTTATCAACAGCATCGCTTTGATCGTTCTCTGTTGATCTCACCTTCTCACGTGCCACGATTGGTCGATTATACACAATACCTGCATGTCTTTGATCAAACTACTTTGGATGTTTTAGGCCAGGGCTGTCCAAACTCGGTCCTGGAGGGCCAGTGTCCTG
>NW_015542359.1:58634-60223 GCF_001515605.1 Sinocyclocheilus anshuiensis | reverse complement strand
GGTGTGTTTAATTAGGGTTGGAGCTAAACTCTGCAGGACACCGGCCCTCCAGGACCGAGTTTGGACAGCCCTGTTTTAGGCAATATAAAAATCCTGGCCAGGACGTGTCACATATGAACGGTAAATATGGCCACCCTAACATTAACCAATAGGTCTGAAATAAAATCTGCTAATTCTTTTAGGAAATCTGTATATGGCCCTGGCCGTCTATAGTAGCCAGAGCAAGAGATAGGAGAGATTTCTTTATATTTTTTATATTTGATACAATCACACCGGTATGATTAGATCGTTCAGTGCGGCACAGCATCAGCTGCTAAATTCAAATTTGCGTTCGCGCTTTGGCTGGCGCTGAGCCAGAGAAAGACGTGTTTGTACAGCGCTGCATTATATCCAATCACACACGATTCTGTTGAGCTTATGAATGCAATAAAATCTGCTAATTCTTTTAGGAAATCTGTATATGGCCCTGGCCGTCTATAGTAGCCAGAGCAAGAGATAGGAGAGATTTCTTTTGCATATCTGACAGTGTAACATTAAGTATACTGTAAGTATTTCGAGATAGTTAAACCTGTATCCTGTTTTCTGAGTAACACTGAGAATATCACTCAGAGGCGTCATTCCCATTCAAAGTGAGGGGGCATGTGCCAAGGGGATTTTGAATGCAGCTTCCAAAAGACAAAAAATAGCCGAATAATATTTTTTATATTTGATACAATCACACCGGTATGATTAGATCGTTCAGTGCGGCACAGCATCAGCTGCTAAATTCAAATCTGCGAGAGAGCCAGAGACAGACGCGTTTGTACAGCGCTGCATTATAACCAATCACACACGATTCCGTTGAGCTTATGAATGCAATGGCCAATCAGGCGTTCAGATGAGTCATCGCTGAAACACCTGCGTTTTGTTGTGCAGTGTGCGCTCGCTGACTGAATTCTGCTCTCTCGCAAATTCTCTCATCATAAACCACACGATTCTGTTGAGCTTATGAATGCAATGGCCAATCAGAGGCATTCAGATGAGTCATCGCTGAAACTCAGTGTTTTGTTCACTTGCTCGCTGAATAATTAGTAACTTACAATATTGTTATTAAATTCACATTAAATGCAAAGTCATTCATAAACTCAAGTCAAGGCTCGTATAACCCCACTTCTTAAAAAACCCAACTCTTTTAGAGAACTACAGACCGGTTTCCCATTTGCACTTATATATTGTTGCTCTTTTGTTAGTTTTGACTGCTTTTATTGTCCTCATTTGTAAGTCGCTTTGGATAAAAGCGTCTGCTAAATGACTAAATGTAAATGTAAATGTAAGTCGTATTAAAAATATTTTATGGCATAACACCCATATCTGGTAGGCTACTTAAGTAAAAAGTCGGGTTTTTATGTCTAGTTAATAAATTACGCTATTAGTCTACTTTGCCCGTCACCATTTATTGATCAAATAACAATCTACAAAGGTGCAAAACGCATTTACTTAGGCTACACATATTTGAGATTCGAGATATTTCCTAATATAGTTAACACGTTTGGAAATATTTCGAATAAAAAGGAAAAAAATCAGTTATATCTATATATCTAACTATATAT
>NW_015542359.1:3359-58468 GCF_001515605.1 Sinocyclocheilus anshuiensis | reverse complement strand
AACACCGCCGCCACGACCAGTCTGACGGGGCTCATGCTTATAACAGTAGCTTGGTGGAGTAGACTCATTTAGACCAAAATAATGATTTGGTTTTAGCCAGGTTTCAGTCAAGCAGAGTACATCAAAACTATTATCTGTGATAATTTCATTTACAATAACTGCTTTGGGTGCGAGTGATCTAAGGTTTAAGAGCCCAAGCTTTAAAAATTGGTTTTGTTCATTTATTTTGCATTTTTCTGGTTTAATCATAAAAACTTACAAAAATGTACATTTTGTGCTTGTAAACGTTACATACTAATCCGAACATATAAACAATTACACCAGGCTGCATGTATAATAAGGCCTAATCAGTGTATTGCTAAATACACAACAACAAATAATGGTTTCAGCAAATAATGAGGGTGAATCTGCAACCTGCCAAGAACTTGTCTAGGTTATATTTATATTTTATATGAAAATTTTCAGAAATGTGCCATTGTTGTGCCAACCCATTAATTCTGAACAAAATGTTACTTGTTTGAGTGATGCTTTGTTCTCTGTCCATGTTTGGGGAAGCATGCAAGAGGTAAACTGGCAGTGGCCTGGAGTATGTCAGCTGTCATAGAGATCTCCTTGGCAACTACAGATCAACCAGAGCAACTCTGCCACCCCCTCCCCACTTTTTGGAGTTGAACAGGGGTTTGGGGGGATATTCTTGGTGAACAGTGAGATTGAGTGGGCCTCTAATCCCTTTGTATACAGAACTGACTTGGCACCAAGCTGAAACACTCAGACTGATATGCAGAGGTTTTCTTTTATTGTACAATAAAAATATTTATTTTAGTAAACATTTTGAAATCTTAGTTTGGTCTCTTTTATGTTGATCTGTCCCTCCTTTGTCTTTTAACATCTAAATTCACTACAGAATGTTTCAGCACTGAAAAAATGTGTGTGTGTGTGTGTGTGTGTGTGTGTGTGTGTGTGTGTGTCTGTGTAGTCTATGCTTTTGTAACCACGTGTCTCCTCATTAACTTTGCATGACTTAACACTTAGCTAATACTTCATTATGAGCTTCCATAACACGTTATAAAGAGTCAAACAAACATTTTCTTATATGCTGTTCATTAATTTTTCATTGATTGACTTCCACACCCACATTCACCTCTTGCTGGAGAACGGGCACGACAAAATGAGGAGACGTGGAGATTTCTCAGAACGAGAGTCTTTTAATGATCCAATAGGGAGACAGAGCACAAGGATGACGTTCACAACAAGTAGACCCGACAGAGGAGAAATGCTCAGACAAGAACTTATAAACACAGGACAATTACCAAACACAGGTGCACAGAATGACTAATTAACTAAACGAGGACAGGAACATGACCAAATAAGGGAACACAGTAACAGAAACAGGGGCAAAACATAACAAAACAGGTCCATGATCCTGACAGAAGGTACAGACACTTCCTTATGAGATGCTGGTGACGCAGTTCCTCATGGGGCCACAACAGTGCCGTCAGCCAATAAAATGTTGTGTTCCTATTATGGTTTTAGACAATAAAAACACATCTGGGGGATTCCCATATAATCAGCTATTAACAAGGAATTCAGTGAAAATTGTCTTCTGTAAGATGCCTAAAACTCAAAGACACTCTCTTTCTTTTCTGTCAGCTCCATATTGTCCATTACAATACAGAGATTTATGCTAATATGTCAGAAGCTAAGACCCAGGAGAATGGCCTGGCTGTGTTGGCAATCCTAATTGAGGTGAGTTCTTTGCTTTTACTCTAAACATATTAATATCCACATAATATTATGTTTTTTTTTATAAATGTCTATCTGTATCTCATTCAGTTGTTTGCTTTCTCAGGCAGGCGAGGAGATTAATCAAGGATATGGCAGTATTTTTAACTATCTGGGCCACATCAGATATGCAGGCATGTGTTTGTGTGCATGTCCGTGTATGTGTACACATGTATGATTATCGTGCTTCAGCCTTTTGGGATTACTTTGTAAATCAAATTTTTTATATTGGTTTAATTTATTCTAGGCCAGAAGGTGGCTATACCTGCATTTGATATAAAGTTGCTGCTGCCTGACAACCTCAGCCAATATTTCCGCTACAACGGCTCGCTCACCACTCCTCCCTGCCACCAGAGTGTCCTCTGGATTATCTTCAATGAAAGAGTTAAAATCTCTCACTCACAGGTACAAAGAGTCTTAGTAAAAGCACAAGCGATGCAAACTTCTCATATTCAGCAGTTCGTGGGGAATGAGGAATTTCTGAAATCTCAAAAACTGTTTTCCAAACTCATATTTAAATAACATACCGTATTTCAAAATAAAAATCTGTCATGAGCTCTCCGATAAATGCTGTTTCTTATGCTCAAATAATGTATATTTCAGTTTGGTCCAACCAATGCATATGTATAGTCATCATGGCAGCTGTAGTAACACGATGCATTACTAGGTTTGGCAAATGGTTCTGTAATATATAGAATGCAAGAGTTCGTCATATTGTGCAATGCACATTGTTTTTTCCCCCTATTCAAGTAAATATGAGTGAACTGTCTTGGTGTATTTACAGTCTTGGCTTAGATGTATAGGTAGGGAGCATGCAATCTCACTGAAATTTTATATATAAAGAACCCTCTAGCTTGTGAAATATAGAGTTTCATGACTGAACTGTATGTCATTTACATGGCTGACACATTATTCTCTTCTCTTCTCTTCTCTTCTCTTCTCTTCTCTTCTCAGCTGATGAAATTGCAAACAGTGTTGTACTCCAGTAAAGAAGAAGAGGCAGAGCCCATGGCTCTCCAGGATAACTACCGCACCACCCAGCCACTCAATCACAGAACTGTCCTGTCCTCTTTCATTCCGGGTAGGAGAGAGCGAAAAAGAATGAAAGAGGGAAGGGGGGAAAGAGCAGAGCTGGGGGTGGGGGATTATGTAACTGTGCTCTTTGTTTATATGCTGGCTGATTAGTTTTTCAAAATCTCTTGTGAACACAGAGTTTATTGTAATCATGTGAGCCTGTGTGAGTGTGTGCCCGAGTGTGGAGAGCAGTACAAAGCAGCTATAAGACTCAGATGATGTAACAGTGCTTGATGAAGTTATTTAGGATTGTTTCAAATGCTTCCAATATAAATAACAGTGATCAGCACACACCCTTTTTCTCTCTTCCAGGGATGATTTGGAAGCTCAGGTTTAAAGGAATAGTTTACCTAAATGACATACTATGAACTGTTTTACACAGAGAAGAGCAGCATAAAGATTCTTCGAAAATTGGCCTGTTGTGTTCCACCAAAACAATTACAACATACAATTTTGGAATAACTTAAGGATGAGTAAATGAATATAGAATTGTCATTTGTCAAAATTGCAATTCTATATTCATTTACATATTCATAGTGCTTATGCTGTCTCTAACTTCTCTTTATCTCACCCTGTTTCTCTTTCCAGTCTCAGTTAAAATTTATACTGCAGGTGAGAAATATTTTATACTAATTATTATATTAACCACTTTATTGTCTAAACATTAAATTTTACTATTAGTGCTGTCAAAATTAGCATGTTAACGCAGGCAGTTTTTTTTTTCCAGTTTAACAGCATTAAAAATACTTAACACAGTTAACACAGGGCGGAGCTAGGGTTGGCAACCCCACGCACAACTGCTGCTTCTGTCTCTTTTTTTCTTGACAAGAATTGCGTTTATTTAGACACAGCATGTCTTTATGAACACATCAAACAGGAGAATTTTCAGGAGCGCTAATCAACGAGTGAGGAAAAGGTACAGATGACGAGGAGTTTCAGTAGAACATCAGTGAACTGCGGTCAGATGAGATGCTGTCAGGCCATATGTCAGTTAAACCGTATCTCTCTGTCATGTCAGCTGTTATACTGTGCTCGTAGCGCATGCTCTTCAATTGCATGCACAAATATATTGATACAAATGTAGCCTGTATCATTTCATATTAAATAGCAGCCAAATAACATAATAACCCAGCTATGATGTCTGTTCATCAAAGAACAAAAGAAAAAAGAGGAAATCAATAACTTTTGTAGCTTTAAGAATTCATCTATAATTAATTTAGAGTTTAGTGATAACTTTTTCAATTTCTGTATATTTTTTATTTCCTGAAAGGTACAGGTAAATATGACATTTATTAAAATGGGTTTACGTGAAGGTTGTTTTAAGTTGACTTAAATTAGAAGTTGTTATTTTTTAAAGTAATAAATGTTCAAATTGATAGCTTTTAATTATGCTGTAATGTTGAATGGCTATAGTCAATGGTTAAATATTAGGAAAAAAATAAGTCATCAGTAGTATAGGTATCAGTGATACTAGCCTTCAATCATACAAAACAACGGCATTAAATAAATATTAAAAATATGTTGTTTTTTGTTGTTTCTACATTAATTTGTAGATTTAATGTGAAATTATTGCAATATAAAAGTATATTTAAAACCTTTAATGTTAGGTGAGATTAATCACGATTTATTTAAGAAAAAATGTGCAATGAATTAGTAAATATTTTTAATTTATTGACAGCACTAATTATTAAACTGCTGTCTTTATTGTTATTTTTTAAATCAGTTCTCTAAGAAGAGATCTTTATGCTTAATTTTTGCTCAATTATTACAGTTCTCTTGAGAAATTTAACATCTTGTCTCTGTCTAAGGTGAAATCGCAGCTATTGTGATCGGATCTCTGTGTGGGTGTATAGGCTTGGCTGTTATCATCTGCTTTATTGTGAAAACTATTCGGTAAGAATGTTAACAATCCAAACATCTCTCATGTGTCTTAAAAAGCTGGCTGGAGATGGTATGTAATGGTCTTCAATAGCTTTTGTACATGCACTGTTATACACACAATCATGTGTGCAGTTCAAAACTTGCCAAGAATGCATTATCTGTATGTGTGTAATTCCTCAAATAATTTTCTGCTTTTTGACCTTTTTATCTGGTTTTCACACTCACCTAACATGTATGATAATATATATATATATATATATATATATATACTGTATATATATATTCAGAACAACAAGCAGAATCTGGCACATAAAAATAAAGCAGCATTTCATTATAGAAATTTTTTTAATTGAATAAAACAACTCCAAAAAACAAATATACAGCAATGACGGCCTGATAATTGTTTATCACACAAGAAAGTCCTGTCCAGTTGAGGTCATCTACATTTTCAGTAATCAAGATTTAAAATTAAATTCAGTTCACGGTTCAAATTTGGGGGGAAGTCACTAAAAAGCAATAGCGCTGTTCCTTTTCAAACGTTCTCTCAAGTTGTGTATGGGGAAAAACTCCTGTTTTACTCTGTACTGAAGCCTGATTTGTTCACGTTTGTGTAGCCCGCCAGAAGGGGCGGAGGCGACCTCTATATATGTCGGCTTGCAGCACCATTTCCTCAGAATCTTGTCCTTCAGCGACGAGGATAATCTATTCGCTGACTCTGCAGGAAGAAGCCGAAGACGAAGACCGCCGTTGAAGAGCCCCTGGCAGAGGAATACCAGCTTTCCCCTGCGGCCATCTGGCAACTTTTCTGAGCAAATTTCCAGCGTGCGTTGTTGCAAATGTCGCACCCCGAGTGTGGCTGATGGGCACAGCGAGTGCGTTGCCTGCCTGGGCAGCGCCCATGCAGAGGCTGCACTCATTGAAGGCTCGTGTTCTCACTGCTAGAACATGAGTGCTGCCTGTCTCCGCTCGCGGATCGCCTTCTTTAAAGACGGTCCTTCCCGTTCTGCTCTCCTGTTTCCTTTCTCTCCTAAGAGGAAGAAAAAGCTAAGCAGCAGAATCGAGCAGTCTCACGTCGGCTCAGTGCCCGTGTGCTCCTCCCTGCCTGCTTTGCCTCGTCCCGCCGGTTCCCGCTTCACGCAGGAAGATCAACGCCCCTCTTCTGCTGTTTGATTTCCTTTGGTGTCTCTGAGGAAGAGACTGCTGTCAATGAGATTGCAGTTGATGATATCATGTCTTTGACAGCGTCTGACGCCGAGGAATGGGGATGTTCCGGGGAAGAGCCCAAAGCCCTTCCTCCCTCTCATCCAGCATGGCCGAAACCAGACAGCGAGCTGACCGCGTTCACTCTAAGGCGGTGGAGGATCTTGGCTTGGAGTGGTCGGTTCCAGATGAACCTGCCCATGGCCTATTGGACGAGTGGTTCCTTCTGGGATGCCATCAGCAATCCTCTTGCCAACGGCCTGCTCCTTTCTTGCCTGCGGTTCACAAGGAACTCACCAAGAAGCGGCGAGTCCCCTATTTTGTCCGAGTTAATTCCTCCACTACAGTGGCTCTCACCACTGTTGACAGCACTGAAGAGAGGGGCTACAGCAATCTCCCCCCTCTGGAGGAGACGGTAGCTGCCTACTTGTGTCATCCATCTGCTCAGGGGTTAAAAGACCATGCAGCGCATCCTTCCAAGCCCTGCAGGATCACTTCGGCCTTAGCCAACAGGGCATATGCAGCAGCTGGCCAGGCTGGATTTGCTCTGCATGCAATGGTGGTATTACAAGTGTTCCAGGCCAAACTTCTCTGCGACATGGACGAGTCCGGCCAACACCAAGAGGCTTTCAAGGAGCTGCGCACAGCAACCAACCTGGCTCTGCGCGCTACGAAAGCTACAGCGCAGGCGATTAGCAAGACAATGGCTAGCCTGGTGTTGCTGGAGAGCCACCTATGGCTTAACCTAACCGAAATCAGGGATGCCGAAAAGATGGCCTTCCTCGATTCCCCGGTCTCGCTGAAAGGCCTCTTTGGCCCTGCTGTGGACAGGTTTGTGGAGCGATTCTCTCAGGCTCCGAAGATGTTGCAAGCGCTGCATCACTTCCTCCCTAAGCGCTCTGGTTCGGCGACTGCTAGTCGCCAGAAAGCCCCCGCCACTCAGCCTGCGAAGCTGGCGCAGCCTCAGCCCCAGCAGAAAGTGGAGCCTGGGCATCAGCAGCACCCAGGGATGGCTAAACGGTTTCCATTCTCGAAGTGCCAAGGTCCCCGCCCTTGAGTAGCGCTGGACCCTGAGCCCACGAAGCCATTCTGATCCTGCAGAGAGGAAGAGGAGGGGGTCAGTTCTCGCCTCAGCCGGAACTCCCTCAAAGACAGCTGGCATTCAGCCTTCCCTTCGAGCACCTCTGAGAGATGGAGAATTGTTTCCAGCGAGTCACGTCCTGCAGACGCGTTTGAGGGAGTGGCCTATGAGTATGTGGTCCTACCGTTTGGACTGTCTCTGGCCTCTCGCACTTTTAAACTGCATAGACACGGCTCTTTTCCCTCTGAGGCAGATAAGAATCCGAATTAGCTGTCTTTCTGGGCACAATTATAGACTCTGCCCAGATGCGGGCTTGGATAACGCCGGAGCGGTCCCTGACTATTCAACGACTGGCGGCTTCCCTCAAATCGGGGACTTCCCGTCCTCTCAAGGTTTTTCAGAGGTTGCTAGGCCTCATGGTGGCGGCCTTCTCTGCGATTACTCTGGGATTGCTTCATATTCTGCCCCTCCAATATTGGCTCAAAGCCTGAGTCCGGTCCCACACGTGGTGCCTGGGCCAGTTTTACATCAGGGTAAACCACCGCTGTGTCAAGACTGTGGTCCCATGGACAACTCCTCGCCTGTTTTAAGCAGGTGTACAGTTGAGACTGACCTCAGGATGAAGGTGGTCACCACAGACGCCTCCAACTCGGGTTGGGGCACTCTGTTGGAGGGCAATCCAGCGTCCGGCTCCTGGTCAGCCCCGAAGCGATGCCTGCATATCAACTGCCCAGAGTTGTTGGCTGATTTCCTGGCCCTGACAGCCATAAGTGGGCACCATGTCCTGGTCCGGTCAGACAACACGACGGTGGTAGCCTACATAAACCACCAAGGCGGTCTCAGGTCTCGTCCTTTTTACAGGATGGATCGACGCCTCCTATTGTGGGCACAGAACGAACTCCTCTCGCTAAGAGCAGTTCATGTGCCAGGCAGTTTGAACCTCAGTGCAGACATGCTGTTCAGAAGCAATGTAGCTCCAGGAGAATGGACTTCAATCCTCAAACGGTTCAGAGAATCTGATCTGTCTTCGGGAGGGCAGAGGTAGACCTCTTCACCTCAGAAGACAACTCTCACTGCCCAACTTATTTCTCAATGCAGCAAGATGCTCTGGCCCATGATTGGCCCAGTGCTCACCTGTATGCCTTCCCGCCAATAGCCCTGCTTCCTCAGGTCATCAAGCGGGTCAGGGAGACCAAATGCTCAGTCCTCTTGGTGGCCCCACTCTGGAGGAACCAAGCCTGGTTCCCTGAGTTAGTGCAGCTCTCAGTAGCAGCCCCGTGGCCGATACCACTGAGGAAAGACCTTCTCTCGCAGGCGAATGTCTTGATCTGGCATCCCCGATGGGAGTTGTGGAGCCTTCATGTTCGAAGCCTCAACAGAAGCCTATGCAGCTCCCAAAGAGAGAAAGCAACAACATTTTGAAGACTAGAGCGGCATTTACTAGACGCCTTTATGCCTTTAAATGGTCAGTCTTCCGTGACTGTTCCGCACAAAGTCTGGATCCGGTCTCTTGTGACGTGTTCCACGTGCTAACCTTCTTACAAGAGTTGTTGGACAATGGGTACACCCCTTCCACACTCAAAGTTTATGTGGCAGCTATCGCAGTGAGTCATTCCCTCGAAGCTGGCCAATAGATCGGCAGACACGATCTGATCGTTACATTCTTGAAGGGCTGTAGTCCTGAGGGATCTGCGAGGCCCTCCCTTTGAGCCACTCCATTCGGCCGAGGTGCAGCCTTTGTCGCTTAAACTGCCCTACTGTTAGCATTAGTGTCGGTCAAGCGAGTGGGTGACTTACAAGCACTATTGGTCAGTGCTTCCTGTCTTGAGTTTGGGCCCAACGACTGTAAAGTCATCATCAAGCCTAGACATGGTTATGTCCCTAAGGTGCTCTCGACTCCGTTCAGAGCCCAGATGATCACCCTTTTGGCCCTCCCCGTCACGGACGGCTAGCAGGGTCCCAAATGTGCTTTGCCCTGTAAAGGCTTTGAGAGCGTATTTTTAGCGCTCCAGCCTGTTCAGACAGTCGGAGCAGCTTTTTGTTTGCTTTGGAGGTCGCTCTAAAGGGCTGCCAGTTACAAAGCAGAGACTTTCTCGCTGGATAGTTGATGCCATAACCTTGGCTTATGCTTGCAATGCCCCATAGGTGTAGGGCCCACTCCACCAGAGGAATGGCCTCCTCCTGGGCGTGGTCCAGTGGGATCTTTATTGGTGAGATCTGTGCGGCTGCCGGCTGGTCGTCACCATCCACATTTGCCAGAATCTATAATCTAGACGTCCCGGCCTTGCAGGCATGGGTTTTGTCTGTTTAATCTGCCTATTTCTTCCTAAGGGTGGAAATGGTAGTGTTGATAGCCCTCAGCTATGCTTGGGGCTTAGTTAGCTTATGTTCTTCAGGGGCCCTTAACTAAGTGCTCCAAGACTGAGCTCGCAGAGCAGGTCGTTCTTTATCTGCCCATAGCACGGCGTAATTGGATGCATTCCCCATACACAACGTGAGAGAAAGTTTGAAAGGGAATGTTCTGACGTACTGACGTAACCTCTGTTTCCTGAAATAAGGGAACGAGCGCTGTCACTGGCCGTGCTATAAGCTGCACACGAATCGATGACTGTCGCTTCAGTCGAATGATTCTGATGACATGGCGCTGCGAGCCAACTTATATAGAGGTCAGCTCCGCCCCCTCTGGCGGGCTAAAGCGCCATTGGTTTGTGCAGCTACACAAATGTGAGCAAATCAGGCTTCAGTACAGAGTAAAACAGGAGTTTTCCCACATACAAAATGCTCGTTCCCTTATTTCAGGGAACCAAGGTTACATCAGTAACCGTAGTGTTTTCTAATGCAAGCTGGCAAGAATATTGTCTTCTTGAAAAATACAATACTGAAGAACATTGTCTTGCCATGTCTTGTCTTGTAGGAGGCAATCAGGAATAAATAAATATAAACACAAATAATTACATCAGTAATGTAAAAGAATTAAGCAATACATAATAAAAACTACACAAATTACAGGCTTCTTATAAAAAAAGCTAAGTTAAAATAATCGACAGAGAACAATATGCCCAAATACAGTTTACACTCCATTTGTACACATTCTGCCTAATGCATCTGTAGTTATTAGAAACATTATTTGTAACTAAATCAATTAAACAATGGCAAAAAGATAACTGCCCAATATTAATGTTTTCTGCTAACTCTGTGGTGAAATAAATAAATAAATAATAAAATAAATAAAAATCTGATTTGGAATTCATGAATTAGAAAACTGACTCAACTTAATTATTACAATGTAGATTGTCTTGTACTGTATGTAATTGTGTATATATTTTCTTCTTAATCATACCATTCTTTGATCATGTTTGTTTGTGATTGCTTTGTGATTGTTTCTCTTCGTCACATGACAGCTTAACGTCCAGCTGGGATGTCTTGCCAAGTATCCGACCTGCTCCCCAGCCCAGGTCAATTTTTTTAATGACCATTCATGACCTCTAAGCCCAAGCTTTAAACCCTTAACCTCAGTAACCCATAAAATCAGCCATACACTAATGATAAATTATTAAAATCACTTAAAGTCAGGAAATATATTTTTGCTCATGAAAACCAAAGAACAATGGGTAAGCTCAGTGTATGTGTATATATGCGATCCACAAAGTGGCAACACTGGCCCAGGCAGAAAAAGAAAAAGTAAAGACAGAACAACAACAACAGACACTCGCGTTGACAAGTGGTGTGTTAGGAGTTAAGAGAGTCCTAGATTAAATGAGTACAAACTGATGTTTTTGTTAATCGGTCATAATTTCTGGAGAGATAGCACCCAATAGAGTATGGCTGCAGACATGCACATGCATGCACTGTCAACTGCATTTCCACAAGTGTCTTTTTTTTTTTTTATTGAATCTCTCAACATGTTACAACAGTAGCCAGATGGTAAAGACAAGGGGGAAAAAAGAAACAAAATTACAGTGTCACTTGCAATCGACACAAATAATTCGTGCTGGCAATGGACACAAGACGCTGTGGCTGGTGGTTAAATGATTAAAACTTAATTATATACAGGGTCCTGTAAATTACATGTAGGAGAGAAAGACCTGCAAATCCGTATCCACAGAACAGCACAATATGAAAGCAGTGCGCTAAGTCTCTCGTAAAGCATTTTCCTCCCGTATAGAAAACCATTAACATGTAATATGGCTTAATGCATAAGATTAAAGTACCAAATTCCATATACAGTTTATAATAAAATGTACTATATGTGTATGTATAGTGTTTTCCTCCCATACCGCAAAATGCTTTATGCCACATAACGATGATTATAAAGCACCAAACTCAGTATAGGCTGCTACTCATTATTAAAACATAACTAATGTCACTGTCTCCATCCATTAAGCTACGTTACATGTTTTATTTATAATGATTTTCTATGGGAGAAAAATGTTTAACGTGCAATTAAACCAAAGTCCCTTTAAGGCAAGTAATTTCACTCAGCATTCATCTTTGAAACACCATCTCAGGCATGCAAGTGCAGCTCCTATCTCTTTGAATGGAGAAACATCAAATTCTCCAAAACGGTTCACCAAGATTAAATTTCATATTTGAAATCGCCAATGAAATCTGACAATAACAGTCTCATAAATGTTGTTTCTTTTGCTCAAATAGTGTTAAAAAAAGCTTTTTAGGCTAGACCAGCCAGCGCGCATGCTCAGTCCTAAGTGCGTGTCTCTGAACGCTGACTGTTTCTACAGCAACTGGGAACTCTGCAGCTGCTGCGACGCAATAGGCTTGCTCGAGATGAACTACACTAGTATGCCACTGGCTGGCGAGAGTAGCTGCTTGCAGTCGGGGCAGAATTAAAAGTGGAGACGTCAAGTCGGACGTTCGCATAGTGTTTGCATACTCTATCAGAGGAAGTGAAATAAATGCAATATTTGTCAAATACACAGACGTTTCAGACCTAGGCGGCTGGTCTCGTTTTGCTCTAGCGGTACTTTGATGGCACGTGATCATAAGGCGGCTACAGCATCGATCGAAGTCGGACAAATTTTCTAACCAGAATGCATTGCTTTTGTCAGGCGGCAGCTGACACTTTGCGGCACTGCATGAAGTCGAACAAGCCTATTGACTTTACCAATTAGCAATTGGCTCTTTTACTTAGAAGGTGGGGCTTCCTTCGATAGAGCGACCATATTGATGGTGCGTTCACACCATATCCTAATTACCATAATTGCGAGATACCAACTTGTATAAAGCATTCACGTCCTCGTAGAACTCATAATTACAACTTGTGAACCATAGATTTATGCTGCGTTCACGCCATATCGTAATTACCATAATTCCGAGATGACAACACGTGATGTTCAATTCGGTGCTGTTCACGTCCTCGGACTGGGGATTATCCATTTCTAAAGCGACAGTCAACAAAATGAACCCGCGTGAAAGAATGTTATGTTACTGGCAGCTGTCAAACACATAATTACAACATTACATTACATTTGTGCTACTGCTAAATATTGCAGAACACAGAAAGCATGTCAGGTAAAAAGAATTACTTACTGTTTGTTTGTTGAACAAAATAATAACAGTATGAACACTTACATAATGTTTTTATATTACAGTACATTATAGTATCTATATGTATCTATGTTCCCCTTTTTTAGAGCAGTAATAGCTTTCTTTGAAACCGCTGCCATTTTTCTCTGGTTCCGCGTGAGATGCAGTGGTCACATGGTACAAGCCGTAGCTCTCAGAAAACTCCCAGTTATGTCCCTAAGGTGCTCTCAATTCCGTTCAGAGCCCAGATTATCACCCTTTTGGCCCTCCCCGTCGCGGACGGCGAGCAGGGTCCCAAATGTGCTTTGCCCTGTAAAGGCTTTGAGAGTGTATTTTGAGCGCTCCAGCCTGTTCAGACAGTCGGAGCAGCTTTTTGTTTGCTTTGGAGGTTGCTCTAAAGGGCTGCCAGTTACAAAGCAGAGACTTTCTCGCTGGATAGTTGATGCCATAACCTTGGCTTATGCCTCGGAAGGCTTGCAATGCCCCATAGGTGTGAGGGCCCACTCCACCAGAGGAAGGGCCTCCTCCTGGGCGTGGTCCAGTGGGATCTCTATTGGTGAGATCTGTGCGGCTGCCGGCTGGTCGTCACCATCCACATTTGCCAGAATCTATAATCTAGACGTCCCGGCCTTGTAGCTCTAACCAAAGACTATAGAATACCCAATACGTGTCACTCATATAGTTATGAATGGGGGAAAATGCAACACTCAATATGGCCGATCTATTAAACAAAGCCCCGCCTTCTAAGCAAAAGAGCCAATCCCTAATCGGTAAAGACGTGTGCCTAGGACTGCGCATGCACATTGGCTTGTCTAGCCTGAGAAATAAGCTTTTTTTTACGCTATTTGAGCAAAATAAACAACATTTATGATACAGTTGTTGTCAGATTTCATTGGTGATTTCAACACACTGCGTCTTAGGCTCGTCTGCTTGTCTGTACATAATATTTTTAATAAACTATATATAGAAATTAGTCCTGAAAAATAAATAAATAAATAAATAATAAATTAATAAATTTATTAAATAATTACACTTGCACAATTACAGTTGCAAAAAAGTATATACTTTGTACTCAAGAAGAGCCTAAAATGCAAAATAATAAGCCTACTTAGGATCCATTTCCAAAAGTTAAATATAGAAAATGTTAAAAATATTTGGTAAATACAGTTTTGTTTATTTGCAATAATTACCATTTACTATGGTGCAGTGGGATTTTTGGTGAATTGTATTAAAACTAGGGTACGTTTGATCTGCAAACATCATTATAATATTAGTAGGCCTATATAGATCCCACAACAATAAAAAACAAAAATATACAAAAATATATTGTCCCCCTTTTTTTAAATTCATAGATAGTCATAATTGAGATTTCAATTATATTTTGAAAGCTGAACAAGGAAATGTCACAGTTTTCCATTTCCGAAATCTGGTCACCTAAACAGACACTGGACAAGGATGACACCTGCTAGTGCACGTGTCAAACACCTGCGTTTGTGCATGCAATCAATGGAGTATACTTTAAAAGGCTATGGCCATTTCCAAATACTTTAGTTATACAAAGACGATGCACTCATATTACTTATGAATGGGAGAAAGGGCAATGCGCAATTTGGTGGAATAGTTTATGCAAACGTAAAGTAAATGTGCGTGTGGCAGAACCAGATTTAACATAAAATACCTAATAATACTCATGAGATTACGTTGATAATATAAAACGTTTTTGGACACATAAACCACACTTAATGTCTGAATTTTATTCAATTAGATATAAAATATCAAACTAAGTAGAATCTATAAAATGATGCTGGAGCTTTTCTCAAAAGAAACTTTTTCTGAGCAACTTTTAAAATGATTTTAAAAGGGGTTTTCCCCCATCCTTAATAATCCGTTAAGTTTTCTGTCCATTAAGCCCACTTCCCACCCTTAATAATCAATTAAGGTTAATATAAAGTACAAACGTTTGGAAACATTATGATTTTTAAATGTTTTAATAAGGTATCTTATGCTCACAAGTTAAAAAATAAATACAGTAAAAACACTAATATTGTGAAATAGTATTACAGTTTAAAACAACTGTTTTCTATTGTAATATATTTTAAAATATAATTTATTCCTGTGATGTAAAGCTGAATGTTTAGCAGTCATTACTCCAGTCCTCAATGTTACATGATCTTTAAGAAATCATTATATGCTGATTTGCTTAGTTATTATTGGTGCTCAGTTATTAGTAATGGTTCTTATTAATATCAATGTTAAAAACTGTTTTTGCTGCTTAATATTTTGTGGAAACTTTTTTCAGAATTATTTGAATGGAAAAGCTTAAAAGAATGGTATTCATGTGAAATGGAATCCTTTGCAACATTATAAATGGTTTTACTGATACTTTTGATCAATTTAATGCATATTTGCTGAATAAAATAAATTTCTATTAAACACACACGCACGCACGCGCGCACACACACACCCCCCAAACATTTGAATGGTATACCCACTGTATATAATGGTTTTATAAAGGTTCATGTGACACTGAAGACTGGAGTAATGATGCTGAAAATTAAACTTTGCATCACCGGAATAAATTACATTACAAAATATATTCATATAGAAAACTTTATTTATTTTAAATTGTAATTCTGTTTTATAGTGTTTTTACTGTATTTTTGAGCACATAATGCAGCCTTTATGTCCATGAGAGACTTGAAAAAAAAAGAAGTAAAAATCTGAATGTTTTCAAACTTTTGTGTGTGTGTTTGTGTGTGTATATATATAGTTAAAGACAAAATTATTAGCCCCCCTATGAAATTTCAATATTCAGATATTTCCCAAGTGATGTTTAACAGAGCAAGGGAATTTTAACACAGCATTTCTTATAATATTTTTCATCTGGAGAAAGCCTTTTTTATTTCAGTTTGCCTGAAATAAAAAAAACTGCTAAGGTCAATGTTATTAGCCCCCATAAGAAATTATCTGTTTGATTGGCTACAGAACAAACCACTGTTGTCCAATGACTTGCCTAATTAACCTAAATAATCCTCTAAGCCTTTAAATTGCACTGTAAACTGAGGATTAGTATCTTGAAAAACAACTAGTAAAATAATATGTACTGTCATCATGGCAAAGACAAAAGAAATTAGTTTAGACTTAAGAAAAAGAATTGTTAATGCTCACAAAGCCGGAGAAGCATATACACATTTATAAAAGCATTTTCAAGTGGCAAGAACTAACGTGAGAAGTATTATCAACCAAAAAAAAAAACCTGACCAAAAAACCTCCAAGCTAGACTGAAGTTTGAAAGACAACCTGGAGAAACTTGTCCTTTGGTCACGTGTCCTTTGCTCAGATGAGACAAAACGTCTCAGGTTACGTGTGTAACCATGGTTCCCTGAGTAGGGAACGAGACACTGCGTCCTCTAGGGGTCGCTATGGGGAACGCCTCATCGTGACCCGTGCCTGAAGCATACATTGAAAAAACACCAACAACACATTGGCCGGCGACAGCCATGACGTCACTACCGTTGCGACTATAGTATAAATAGGCGCCGGGAGAACACATCATCCACTTCTTCGTCTGAAGCTTGCGTCCGAAGCATGGCAAGAACAGGAAGCCGAAACTAGGCTATCATACCGGCTGGACATCATATCGAAGAGTGAAGTAAACACTGCAAGTCGAACACCCAGTTTCTGAATCCAACAGAGGGGGTGCTCATCGAGGACCTACCCTAGAAAAAGGACAGAAACACACAGGTCCCGGGAAACACTGCAAAGAAAGCTAGCAGAAGGATTATACACACAACCACCAGCGCATTAAATACACATATGCATACATACATATATATATATATATATATATATTTAGAAATTGATTGTACTCACCCACCATGGTTCCCGCGTCGGAGTCCCGTCCGAAGAAGCCTCTGGTCCGGACCATCAGTAGTGCTCGCCATAATGATATGAATAGAGATCGCTCTTATCACAGAAATGCACGCTTCAAACAAAACAGTCAATGAAGACGAAGAAGAGGATGATGTGTTCTCCCGGCGCCTATTTATACTATAGTCGCACCGGTAGTGACGTCATGGCTGTCGCCGGCCAACGTGTTGTTGGTGTTTTTTCATTGTATGATTCAGACACGGGTCACGACGAGGCGTTCCCCATAGCGACCCCTAGAGGACGCAGTTCGACGTTCCCATGAAAGGGAACTAAAGTTCTTTGGCCATAGAGATGTTGCCTGTATTTGGAGAGAAAGAAGGAAGAGGCGCTCAACCCAAAGAACACTGTTCCCACAGTGAAACATGGCAATGGGAGTATAATGCTGTGGGGATGTTTCAGTGCGTTTGGAACTGCCTGGGAATCTTGTCAGGGTCGAAGGAATCATGAAAAAGGAAGACTATGAGAAGATTTTGAAAGACAACCTCAGGCAATCTGCAACAAAACATGGTTTGGGTTGACATTTTGTCTTCCAGCATGATAACGACTCAAAGCATACCTCACTTATGGTGAAGAACTCCAAATGACCAAAGTGAACATCCTTGACTGGCCTGCACAAAGCCCAGACTTGAATCCAATAGAAAATCTGTGGGGCTCACTGAAGACCAGAGTCCATGCCAGGAGACCAACAAATCTGGAGGAGCTTGAGAGATTTGCTGAGGAAGAATGGGCTGCGACTCCTCAGGAGACATGTCTGAAACTTGTTGAGAACTACAACAAACGACTAAAGGCTGTTATCAAGCTAAAGGGATACACCATTGACTATTAACATCAGAGGACTACTAATAATTTTTAGATTTTTTATTCTTGGTTATAATTTTGTTTCTATTTGTATTACAAACACTCCAAGCTTCCTAAATGATGAACTATTATGTTTAGAAATGCTGTGTTGAAAAAATCTTAAAATCTTCTCTCCGTTAAACAACACTTGGGAATTATTTGAAAAATAGTGAAATATTTAATAGGGGGCTAATATATATATATATATATATATATATATATATATACTCACTCTACTTGGAATAGAAAACATTATCTAGTCTTGGAAAATGTTACATAATGTGTTGTCTAAGAGATTAAAATATTATGATATACTCAACCAAGTTCAACCATTTTTTTCCTTTGGTTTCATTCTATAGATTGCAAGATATGGCAAAAGAAAGCAAAGAGGATGTGGCTTTAAAGACGACCACTAACCCAACAAAACCAGAGGAAGCTGCCCCTCAGCCTGAAACTTGATTCTAAACATTCCATGTGTATCTTGGTATTTTTGTCTTGTGAAAGAAAATATCTAAATTTAATTGGTGTCTTCTACTCATTTCTCAGTAAAAAATCAAGTAATTTTGAACCCCCTTTCTTTCATCTGCACGTTTTTTTTTCTCGCTGTTACATCATGGTTTAGCTGAGGGCTTCTGTTTGGCTCTCAGTGTGTGTGTGTGGTTTTCATGCTTTGCATTTTCTTAACTACATCTATATCAGTTAGTCTTTCTAAAATTACCTCTTATATGACTGAGAGTTTTATTGAACATACTATAAATGAATTAGTAAATTACTGAAATTGTATCATGATTGTTCCGTGTGATTAAATGCTGTGATTCTACTATTGTAGGCAGATATATGGAACATTATTCAAAATGTACACTGAAAATAAAATGTTTTCCCAGTCATATTATTTGTAATCTACACCACAAAATTGTTTCTCTTCTCTTTGCTTTGAAATCTCTAAAACATACTAGATTACTAGCCTATATATATAGTAGAATTATATCTAGAATATACATTAAATTATGTAGGATCAGTGTAATCAGGTATTTTCAAGAACACTCAAAAATATGTTTTGCTGTTGACAAAACTGTAGTTCCCACCATGCTTTGCACATTTTGCAATGGTGAGAGTAAAAATGTTAAAATTATTTTTATATAAAATAGTTTAATCAGTTGTGATTTAGAACTGTTTCAATTACACTGGTGGTAACAAAGAGTTTTTTTTTTTTTTTTTAACTTATGCAGTATAATCAGAACATTCTCTTTATAGTCCAGGCAGACAGACACTTTCTGTTCTCTAATCGATGAATCAAAGTAAAATAAATACTAGTGCAAATAAAGAGTCCTTCTAGCCAGGGTTGGGCAAAGATACATCAAAATGTATTTTAAAATAAAATACCAAAAACCTTCATTTTAAATGTATCAAAATAAACTACAAAATACAGCAGCCACACCATGTATTAAAATAAACTACTGTATTTTTGTATTTTTAAAATACTAAAAAATACTTTTACAAGGGAGCATGAAATTTCTTCGCAAACCTTCCATCAATTGGCCTATTTGATCTATCCCTTCATTACACTTACTGTTGATTAAGTAAACAATGTTTGATAGCAACAGCTTTTCTCTGCCCGAGTCATGCAATATATCTGACATATGCAATCAGTTAACAGATCAAATATTCACATATCCCTGTGATCTCCCAGATGAAGGTTAGTTTTAAAGTAACCAACAGTTTAATGTTTAACAGTTTGCAAATGTACAATATTCAGCGATCAAACATTTATTTATCAATCATTGGACACCTATTTGGAAGTTGAAAAC
Organism: Sinocyclocheilus anshuiensis; assembly: GCF_001515605.1. Taxonomy (NCBI): domain Eukaryota; kingdom Metazoa; phylum Chordata; class Actinopteri; order Cypriniformes; family Cyprinidae; genus Sinocyclocheilus; species Sinocyclocheilus anshuiensis. The sequence continues at coordinate 39,331 of NW_015542359.1, read as the reverse complement.
AAACATTTGAGCTTTTCAAAAATTATTAAACGATCAATATGTTTTGTTTTTAAATGTAGAAACGTAATCAGAAAGTAGCCACAGAACTTGTCAAGGAGTATTAACCCAACTCCAAGCACTGAATCTATTGAGAGCCACAGAAGTATAGAGGACATACACACATTAATAGTGTAGTAAGAACATTTACTTATAATCCAAAAGAGAATACTACAGAGCAGGTATTCCAAAACATTTGAAACGTTCTAACAGAAACAGTCAAACTTATGTGAATGTGGGTGAAAAAGTTAGTTTGTGTGTGTGTGTGTGTGTGTGTGTGTGTGTGAGGGAGTGTATTGAATGAGTGTGTGTGTAGCCTGTGGACTACAATGCAGAGAGAGGTCTCTTTAGCTAATGATGCCTTAAGCACAACAAGTTTTTCAAAAAGTGTAGCATTTAGGCATCTTCGATGGGGCCGGTTGATCAGTCCAGCAAAGGAAAATAAACGCTCTACTGGAGCTGAGGATGGGATGATCATGTTAAACCTCACAAAAAAGGTGCTTGGAGATACTGCTCCAAAGATGTCAAATCCCTCCTTTTGACAGTCATTGAGATCTCGCAAAGGAACGAAACTGACTGCAATTGAGATCTACTAAAAGATTTTACGAGTATATGCTTATTCTGTGAAATATATACTTTTTTTGTCAACTAAATTTTTTTGTGTCAAATTGTCTTTCAACCTTGTACTGGCGCTTTAAGTTCGAGCTGCTGAGCAGCGCAGCAAAAAATAGACTCGAAGCCAAAACCGCTGCAGCGTCCGGTGTAAAAGCACTCATTCGTTAACATGCATACCGAAAAAAAAAAGCGCACTGCTGCAGCGTGCGGTGTATCAGGCGTCTTCCGTTAACATGCACGCCGATGTGCCATGCGGTGTGAAACAGGTTTTACAATACACACATGCTAGGGATATATCCGAAGTTTGAATTGGACGAATAACCTTTGTTAGCGAGTAATTGTGTAGGATAGAACTATTTTCCTGCTCATCTGAACACACGCGAATGTTGCAAGACAGAATCAATCAATCACAGAGAGCATCCACTCACTGCTGTGCTGACAGTGCATTTGTCTCAGAGCGGCTCACAGTAAATGCTGCTGCTCCACGCGAGTTTAGACCATTACACCAATATATTGGCATTAAAATGTAATGTTGTACAACACTGAAACGCTGTATTATTGTTTTCGTGTACAACCGACGAACTTAACATAGGCTGAAAGTAGCAAGCTAACGTTAATTGTGGGACTGCTGCTCGGTATATAGTTTTCAAGAACATTATGTAAATTGGTAAACTATTTAGCCTAGGCTACTAAAACGAACACCAAAACTTAACATGAACTGTTAAAAATTATAGCAATTTATGGAAAGCTGGCAGCCTGCACGTTTCTTACCTTGACCACCTTCTTCCATATGCATCAAACTTCTGATCTCAACAAGTCTGGGCAAACTAGCCTATTGAGTAGGCACCAATCAGAGGCTGCATTTTTATGATGTCATCATGTAGACTTCTTACAAAGTATTTTACAGTATTTTAAAAACTACAAAAATACAAAACACTAAAGTATTTTGATACAAAATACGAAGCCATTTTCATCAACCCTATCAAATACAAATTACAAAATACTATTTTGTATTTGAAATACGAATTTGAAATACATGTATCATAAATATTGCCCATCTCTACTTCTAGCTAGCATTAGCTTCAGTGACAGAACATGGTATCACCACCTGTATATAAGCACACACCTCACAGTCAATCTTTGTCTGGTCTTAACTTGGGTATCAGATGCTTCATCTGCAATACTCGCCTTGTAATTCTTTGGAATCCACCCTTTTGACTCTCCCCTCATTACTCCTGCACCTGGTAAAGGAATGCACTCCGTTACCCATTCACATCTTCAGCATCCTATATTCAGACTGTGTGTGACCACAGTTCACGTTAAAGGAATGGAAGGCTTCTTGTTGCCATCTAAATATCAATGTAAATTTAACCTCTGGCTATCACAGTCAGGCTAACGGTCAAGTGGACAGAGTAAACTAAGAAACGGTGGATGCTATGCTCCTATTGTAGGGGCATCAAAAACTGGGGAATCACTTGCAGGAATACCAGTTATTTATATCAAACTTTGAAAAAATGTGATTTAGTAAGAAACATAATTATTGATCTGCTATTTGTATTTTAATGCTTTGGGGCAAATGTAATTCCTGGTATAAACAATCAGCATTTCCACTAGTAGAAATTGCATTTGTAATGAAAAATAGCATTTTAAATTAATAATTGACAATTAATTTCAATTGATTAACTGTTAACAGGGCACTTAAATGTGTTCCAAATACAGATATCAGTATTGTATTTCTTTCTAGTAAAATATAATTTTTGATATCAATAATTACTTTATGATATTATTATCATTATGACGTTCCTGATATCTAGGATTAATTTGCACTAGTTGAATTGTTAACTCTTTAAATCTGGATATCAAGACTCTCTTGATATCTGGATATTGGAACATATTTAATTTTGTATTTCTGATATCTTTAAATGCATTTCAGATATTAATAAAATGGAGATTGTAGATATCTAAAATAAATGGTTTTCTCATTAGCAACAATTACATTATAGATATTAGAATTTAACACTGTCAATGGTGAATATCAAATTATTGATATGAATAATTTGCTTTTTTTTTACTCTGAATTGTTGAGATCAAGAATAGATATTTACACTAGAAACCATGTGTAATGATATACTACACCTTTAAGAAGGAGTCTCCCTGGACGCTCGGTTATCGTGTTGGTTAAAGGGTTACTTCACCCCAAAATAAAATTTTGTCATTAATCACTTACCCCCATGTCTGTCAGCGAATCACCACAATCACCAGCCACAACTTACACCAGATCACGCTCACCTGAGTTCTGATTCCCCGCACCTGTCGTCTTCAATCAAGTCACCATTCATAAGCACGCTCCTGCCAGTCACTCACCGTCCGGTCTACTGTTCACTACACTGAACTTTACCAGACTCTCTAAATGCTACTTACCTGTTTATACTTACCTCTAGATCCACGAAGATCTTCCAACGTTGCTCTCCTCCGCTCCTGGATCCCGAACTCTCCGCGAACCTGCAAAGAAACCAAACATCAGTACTCCGGTAAGAATCATTGAACTTTACTTTGTGTTGGATTCTCACCTGCCATTGTTCCAGACGATCTGCCTCTGCAATACTGTTAATAAACCTGCCTTTCATTCACTTACCTGTTGTCTCCGGCTTGATTTGTGACAGAAGACCGGACCATAACAGTCACCTCCATGGATCCTCGACCTCCCACTCCCACAGATGTCCTCGAGAAACTGGTGAATGCTCTCTGGGCCACTCTCACACCAGCACCAACTCCTCAATCTGCCTCTGTCTGTCCCATGGCCATTCCTCCTTCCTATGCGGGTGACACAGCTGAGTGTGGCGGCTTTCTCCTTCAAGTAGCGCTCTTTATTGAGATGCAGCCACAGAAATTCTTCTTGATCTCTCTCCTTTCCAGCAGAGCATTGATGTGGGTGAAAGCAATATGGAACGCAAATAGCCTCATAATTAATTCCTATGAAGTATTTACTAACCATTTCAAGGAAGTGTTTGGCTCCACTACAGATGTGCTCTCGGTGTCAGACCAACTACTGCAGCTGCGCCAGGGCGCCTCTCCCATCCACGATTACGCTCTGCAATTTCGAACGCTGGCGCCATCCAGCGGATGGAATGAGGCAGCTCTTCTCAGCGCTTATCGACAGGGATTGGATTCCCGACTCCATGCTCAGATGGCAATTTATGATGACAATGTTGGATTGGAGAACTTCATGTTAAGAGCCAATCGTATCGCCCAGCGCTTGTCAGCCTGCCACACTCATGAAGCCGCACACCAGTCTGCAGCACCCGCAGCCAGTCCCCCAGTACCAGAGCCCATGCAGATGGACTCCACACGGCTCACTCCATCTGAACGTGCTCGCCGCCTCGCGTCTGGACTTTGCCTCTATTGCACTGCCACGGACCATTATATCGGGACCTGCCCCGTCCGACCCCCACGTCCAGCGGTGAGTACCCTTCAATTTGAACCTGAAATCGCCACACTTTCCATGCTATCAGTGCAACTCCTCACTCCAGATCATTCTTTTACAGTCCCTGCCTTCGTCGACTCGGGCTCCTCGGGCAATTTCAACTCGCAGGACCTACTAAAATGTCTTCACTTGCCCTGTACACGCCAAGCCCGGGAGCTCAAAGTTGAAACCATCCAGGGAAAACCGCTAGGGCGTGGGCGGGTTAAATTCAGAGCTCCATCGCTGAGGCTCAAGATCGGCAACCTGCATGAGAAGGAAATCACCTTTCTGGTACTGGAGGGACCCACGGTGGATATCATCCTGGGACGCCCCTGGCTCATTCTCCATTCTCCAGAAATCAGATGGGACTCGTGTAAGGTAACTCGCTGGAGTGAGTTTTGCCATCAGCACTGCATCTCAGCCCTTCCCAAGCCTTCCCAAACACCTCGCACAGCTCTGATAGCTTCCACTCGCATCAAAAGTCCCGAGTCGTTGGAAACACCTACCGTCCTATCTGATTATGTGGCGTTCCAGGATGTTTTCAGTAAGCAGGCTGCGACTCACCTACCACCTCATCGGCCATGGGACTGCGCTATCGACTTGCTGCCTGGAGCTAAACTCCCCAAGGGTCGAGTTTACCCCCTGTCCATCCCGGAGCGCAAGGCTATGGAGGAATACATCCAGGAGGCTCTTTCCCAGGGTTTCATTCGTCCTTCTACCTCACCAGCTGCTTCCAGTTTCTTCTTCGTGGGCAAAAAGGACGGGGGCTTGAGGCCATGTATTGACTACCGTCTGCTAAACTCCCAGACTGTGAAGCATCCTTATCCACTTCCCCTGGTCACGGCTGCTCTCGAGGAACACCGTGGGGTACGCATCTTCTCCAAGCTGGACCTGTGGAGCACCTACAACCTAGTTAGAATCCGGGAAGACGATGAATGGAAAACTGCCTTCATTACTCCATCTGTCCACTACGAAAATCGCGTTATGCCATATGGCCTTTCCAACTCTCCGTCCGTCTTCCAAGGATTCATGAATGAGGTGTTCCGGGAGTTCCTCAATGACTTTGTGATCGTCTACATCGATGATATACTCATCTACTCCCGGAACCTGGCCGACCATCGCCATCACGTGAAGAGAGAAAGTATGGCTGTCAACCCGGGATCTGCTCCTCCGCCTGCCTTGCAAGAAGCAAGTCCCCAATACATCCGTCCGTTTCCGATACAGAGGCAGATTAATGAGGTCACCTACCAGCTCCAACTTCCACCCAGGTACAGAATTCACCCTGCTTTTCACGTGTCCCTCCTTAAACCCTTCTCTCCTTCTGCACCAGAACCCACTGAACCAGACGAACCTCCTCCTCCAGAAATCCTAGAACAGCCATCCATCTATCAGGTCAAGGATATCCTGGATTCGCGGTGGCGGGGCGGCTGGCTGGAGTACCTAGTAGATTGGGAAGGATATGGACCAGAGGAAAGATCCTAGGTGGTCCGGGACGACGTTCTTGACCCCATACTGCTGGAAGAGTTCCATGAGACCCATCCTAATCGTCCTGCACCCAGAGGCCGTGGTCGCCCCCGTCACCGCTTGAGGGCGTCAGGAGCCGCCCCTGGAGGAGGGGGTAATGTCAGCAAATCACCACAATCACCAGCCACAACTTGCACCAGATCACGCTCACCTGAGTTCTGATTCCCCGCACCTGTCGTCTGCACCACATGGATATGCTGTTTTCGTTCAAATCAAAACGTAAATAAACATAGAAAACTTATTCGTGTGGTGCGGCTGACACAGACAAGTAGAACAGTATACGCAGTTTACGTTCAGTGGATACTCTCCAAAATGGCGCTACGGTGACGCGGAGGAGACTAATTGTTGAATAAAGTCGTTATTTTTGTTTCCTTTGCATACAAAAAGTATTCTCGTCACTTCATAAAATTCAGGTTGAACCACTGATGGCAGATGGACTATTTTGACGATGTCTTTCATACTTTTCTGGGCCTTGACAGTGTTATTTACTTGGCAGTCAGTGGAACAGTCACAAGCCTCCCGGTTTTCATCCAAAATATCTTAAATTGTCTTCCGAAGACGAACGAAGCTTTTACGGGTTTGGAACGACATGGGGGTAAGTGATTAATGACAACATTTTCATTTTGGGGTGGAGTAACCCGTTAAAGGGTTAGTTCACCCCAAAATGAAAATTCTGTCATTAATGACTCACCCTCATGTCATTCAAAACCCGTAAGACCTTCGTTCATCTTCGGAACACAAATTAAGATATTTTTGATGGAATCTGAGAGCTCTCTGACCCTCCCATAGACAGCAACGCAACTGAAATGTTCCCAGACAGAAACGTAGCAAGGACATTGGTAAAACAATCCATGTGACATCAGTGGTTCAACTTCAATTTTGTGAAGCTCCGAGAATACTTTGTGTGCAAAGAAAACAAAAATAACATCATTTATTTAAGAATTCTTCTCCCCCAAATTACGTCTTCTGCCATTTTGGAGAGTACCCAAGAACGTAATCGGCGTTGTTTACGGTAGGGGGGGAAAGCGTACGCATGAACGTAATCGGGATAATCAGCGTTGTTTACACTTAGGGTAAAGCATGCGTATGCGTTGTGATACTCTCCAAAATGGCAGAAGACAGTAACTCGGGAGAGAAGAATTGTTGAATAAAGTCGTCATTTTTGTTTTCTTTGCACACAAAAAGTATTCTCGTAGCTTCGCAAAATTGAATTTGAGCCACTGATGTCACATGGACTGTTTTACCGATGTCCTTGCTACGTTTCTTTCTGGGAACATTTCAGATGCGTTGCTGTCTATGGAGGGTCAGAGAGCTCTCAGATTCCATCAAAAATATCTTAATTTGTGTTCCGAAGATGAACAGGGGTCTTGCGGGTTTGGAATGACATGAGGGTGAGTAATTAATGACATAATTTTCATTTTGGGGTGAACTAACCCTTTACGCTTGGGTACTGTGGATTTTACTTGAAGTAAATGTCATTTATACTAGACACTGTAAAAAAAAAAATCTGTGACATTTACGGTAAAAATATGGTAGCAACATTTTAGGTTTTACAGACTTAACTTAAATTCACAATAAAAAGTAGGGATGGCTGACGCGAAACTGACCTTTCTACACGGTGTCGAGATCCCGAAGCGCAGATGTTTCGAAACACTGCTCCGCAATCGCACATCTGTCTTAACCTAACTCCCGCAAAGTATAAAAGTGGAGTTAATGCAGCAGAACAATTAATATATTTAAATAAAAATCTTTATATGTAAAAAATGCCAGGTGTTGTGGCTTGATGTCTTTTATTAATGTTAATTTTTTCATGACCAAAATAACAGATTCACAAAGGGTTCATTCAGTTGTCAGAGAGATGTTACAACACATTACAAGAACAGAACAATAAAAATACATCTGTTACGGAAGGAACAGAGGAAGCAAACAGTCATGAATGAGGCAAGACAAAGAGTATTCCTAGGGCAGGCGTGGATTATCGATCGGCGAACAAAATCCAGAGGGCTTGACAAAAGGGGTAATCTGTAAACACGAGCAATAGTCCAGGCTGGGGCAAACAGTATCCAAGGCAGGGTCAGGCAAACGGGAAATCCAATATACACAGGCGAGAATCAAAGGACCGGAAAACAGGCACGGCAAAACTAGACTGAGACTAGGACTTGGAAAATAAGCAATGGCTAACAAACAGGCTCCGTAGTGTAGCTGCGCGAAGACAGCGATAATGCTAAATGTCTAATCAGTGCAATGGATGCTGGGATATGTAGTCCAGGATGACATGCAACAGTTTGTGTAGTGTGAGAGTCAATGTAACGGAAGGGTGACCTCTGGTGGCAATCGGACGGAAGTCCATGGACAGGATTCGTGACATAGCCCCCCCCAAGGAGTGGCTTCCAGACGCTCCTAAAACAGTAAAATCCAGGAGGGTGTTGGAGCGGAGGCGGAACAGGGGGAGGGATGGAGGGTCAGGTCCACGTGGAAGTGGAGAGACTGGGAACTGAGGCAGAGTTGGCAGAGCAGAGCACCAAGGCAGAATCAGCTAAGCAGGAAGCCAGGGCGGAGCAGAGAACCAGGGTGGAGCCGGCGAATCAGGGAGCCAGAGTGGGGCCTGCAGAGCAGGTGGAGCTGAGGACCACCACAGCTGAGCAGATGGGTCCAAAGATCCCCACGGCTGGGCAGAAGACCACCAGTCCAGGACAGAAGACCACCAGGCCAGAGCAGACGGAGTAGAAGACCACCACGGAGGAGCAGAAGACAACCAGGCCAGAGCAGACAGAGCAGAAGACCTCCACGACGGAGCAGACGGGACAGAAGCTCACCAGGGCAGAGCAGAAGACCACCAGAGCAAGATAGAAGACCACCAGGCTGGAGCAGACAGAACAGAAGACCACCAGAGCAGGACTGAAGACCACCAGGTCAGAGTAGAAGGCCACCAGACCGGAGCAGGAACCCAAGGCAGGAACTGGGACCTGGGTAAAATTGAAAAACAGGAAACAGACAGTGCATTCACAGTCTCAAGGAGCGAGGCAGGGAACACAAGAAGTTCATCCATAGTCTCCCTGGTGACCACTGAATGGGTAGACAGTTCAAAATCTGGCTCATTGACAGAGACTGGACAGGCAGACAGTTCATAAACAGTTCATAAACAGACTCATAAACAGACTCATCGGCTGGATCGGGACAGGACAAAAGTCTATAATTGGCCTCCATAGCCCTAACAAGGCAGGCAGGGGATTCACTAATGGCCTTCATAGCCGTTACAGGAAAGGAAATGAGTTCACAGATGGCCTCCACAGCCGTGACAAGACAGGAAGTGAGTTCACAGACTGCCTCCATAGCCGTGTCAGGACAGGCAGGGAGTTCATAGATGGCCTCCATAGCCGTGACAGGACAGATAGGGAGTTCATAGACGGCCTCCATAGCCATGACAGGACAGGCAGAGAGTTCACAGACGGCCTCCTTGGCTGGAACAGAACAGGACGAGAGTTCACAAGTGGATACTACTGACACCTCTGGAGGTTCTACAGCAGTAACATCAGGAAACAGGGAGAAGTCAGTAACGGTCTCTTCGACTACAACACGACAGGCTGAGAGTGCATTGCTGGGCGCCACCACCACGCAAGGAGCTGAAGTGAGCGCCTCCACCTCGGGAGGTTCTGTGGTGGTGTATTCAGCCCAAACACACCATAAAGCGATTCCCATCAAGGGAAGCGCTTCAGACAGGGGAATCAGTTCAGGAACAGGAGGGCTAGAGTGAGTGGGTTTGGGGATACCAGCTGCACGTGCAGACACCAGCGGTGCATCCCTCACACTGGATACCAGACTGGGATACCGAAGGACTGACCTTGATAATCTGGGTGCAACAGACAGGATGTGACAAGACTGGATGATCAGCTGTGATGTGACAAGACCCTGGATGATCAGCAGTGATGGGACGTGACTCTGGATGATCAGCTGTGATGTGATGTGACTCTGGATGAACAGCTGTGATGTGACTCTGGATGAACAGCTGTGATGTGACGTGACTCTGGATGATCAGCTGTGATGTGACGTGACTCTGGATGATCAGCTGTGATGTGACGTGACTCTAAATGATCAGCTGTGATGTGACGTGACTCTGTACGAACAGTTGAGACGTGACGTGACTCTGGACGAACAGCTGAGATGTGACGGGATTCTGGAAGATCAGCTGTGACATGACGTGACTCTGGACGAACTGCTGAGACGTGACGAGACTCTAGAAGATCAGCTGAGATGTGGCGAGACTCTAGAAGATCAGCTGAGACGTGACGAGACTCTGGACAAACAGCTGAGATGTGACGAGGCTCTGGGAGATCAGCTGAGACGTGACGAGGCTCTGGCAGGTCAGCTGTGACGTGACTTGACTCGGCAATGGAAGCTGTGACTTGACTCATGAAGATCAGCTGTGACTTGCATGACGATCAACTGTGACTTGACTTGACTCATGACGATCAACGATGACTTGACTTGACTCATGACGATCAACTGTGACTTGACTTGACTCATGACGATCAACGATGACTTGACTTGACTCATGACGATCAACTGTGACTTGACTTGACAAAGCATAGTCCATAAACTGACTGAGAGATGAGCGGGGACCTTCACGGATTAAACGTGATTTGTGCGGCTGATTAATGCCCTCACAAAAGAAGTCTATGAGCACACAGTCTGGCAGATCAGAAAAATAAGCAAAGTTCAAATACTCTTGAATATAGTCCTCGAGCGATCGTGTGCCCTGTTTGAGGGCTAATAACAGTCTTGCAATGTCCATACCTGGCCAGTGTCCACTTGAAAAGCCGCTGGATCCTTGTGTGGCCGAGTATTCTGTTATGGAAGGAACAGAGGAAGCGTGCGGATCCATATGCAGAGCTTTATTCAAAGTCGTGGTCACAAACAGGCATGGGTCAATAATCAGCAAACAGTCACGAATGAGGCAAGACAAAGAGTATTCCTAGGGCAGGCGTGGGTCATCGATTGGCGAACAAAATCCAGAGGGCTTGACAAAAGGCGGATGACATGTAACAGTTTGTGTAGTGTGAGAGTCAATGTAACGAAAGGGTGACCTCTGGTGGCAATCGAACGGAAGTCCATGGACAGGATTCGTGACAACAACATTCAAATATTTATTATGATAATATACGTTATACCCGGGATTTGAACCTAAAGTGATAGGTTCTGACCACATGCCAGTCATGCACACTAACCACTCCCGCAACCCATATGCTGGGATGACAAGCACAACATTTATGTTATAATTCGTCAATTCACTTACCTCATTTGTTGTCAATGCTCTTTCAGAGCAATACTTGAAAATGACCACTAGGTGGTACAGATGGGTGTTGAATTGTTTCGAAGACTCGGCACATTTGCTTCGACTGTTTCAGTGTTTTATGAAGCCTCGCTCTGCCCACCACTAATAAAAAAAACGTATTCCATTAACTGACGTAATGTTAATAAACCAGCATATTGAAGTACTAATATCTGTTTTGAACCATTGTAATACTGATAACCACCAAAAACAGGTGGTGTTGAGAAAGTCACATGACAGGGCTGTACGTTAACTTTTTTTGCACATAGCACTGGTGCTACAGAGGTTGAAAGTTTTGTAGCACAGGCCAAACAAGTATAAAATGTAGGTTATCATGTCTGAAAGCAAACACAAGTAATGGAGTTCATCATTTAAACAGGCATTGATGTTCCATACAGAGCACAAAAAATACAAACCATCACAAAAATTGTTTTTAGACAAAGTTTTTTCTTAATTTGATAAAAATGGAAGAGTGCAGAAACATAACACCTCTTACACCTCAACACATATAAAATAAAAAATGGCAGACATTTAGGCCAAAGTGCATGGGCAAAGATAAAAATCCTTGTCATTATTTTATCTTTGAGTTTCTTTTTTTCTGCTGAACATAAATGTTTTTTTTTTTGTTTTTTTTTGAAGAATGTGGGTAAGCAAGCAGTTGGTCCCCATTTACTTCCATAGTATTTTTTTTTTCTACTATCAAAGTCAGTTATGGGGACCAGCTACTGTTTGGTTAGCCACATTCTTCAAAATATCTTCTTTTGTGTTCAGCACAAGAAAGAAATTAATACAGGTTTGGGACAACATGTGAGTGAGTAAATAATGACGGAAATTACATTTTTGGGTGAACTATTCCTTTAATGACAGTCAGCAGCATGTTTAGTACTGCCGCTTTAAGAGCTGCACGCATCTGTTTCTCTCTCAACTGTTTACTTTCACTTTAGACATTACTAACTGTGTTTATATGTAAACCTTGTGCATTTTTTATCAGTATTAGACGCAAAATTAATCAGACGCGAAAGACAACTTAGTCCAGTAATTAGGTGCTGTTTAACAGGCTTTTGTGCGCACGCTTCAGGTGTACGCGCTGAGAAAAAGCGCATGTCTGAACAGCACGCGAATGAAATGTTTAACTGGTAAGGCTTTAAAGCATATGCAAATAATGTATTTTTGTGATTGCGCATAGGTGCAGTGTCCTGTGAGTATAACTCTACTGCTCAGTTAACATTTGAAGTGAATGTAGATTAAGAACTGCAGCTGATAATATGAGCTGTAGCTCGATACTACACTATTTCTAGAAAAAGCAGATCGTGGAGACATTTTAATCGTCTACAATGATCAAAAATTGTCATATCGCACACCCCTAGTATAATCAATCTCTCACAAACACAAACAAGCACAATGAAATCACTTCACACTATTAAGACTTTGACGCGTACGATCAGTCTTGGCTGGTCCCTGAAGCGTACGATCACAGCGTACGGTGTTCAGTGCGTCACGTGACCAACTGCTGAATTCAAATCCGCTTTTGCTGGCACGGAGCCAGATTGGACACGCTGAGCGCTTGTCATATGATCACAACTATTCAGTGTTTTCAACCATATAATGCTTATTTTATGTTTCAGACATTTAAATACACATAAGTACTAGCAAAACCATACATTTATAGTTTGTAAAATACGCGCTGTTGTCTATGGAAGGAGCAATAATGATCCTTACAAATCTGACAAAATGTTTTATTAATATCATGTACAGATTGTGTAGATAACTATAAAGTTGAATCTGCTCATCTCCCAGTTTACCGGAGACATACTTTAATGTCTTTTGAGAGGAGAGGATGCATTTGCATGTTGTAAATACCACAGCTCAGATTCAGTGCGAACTTAACATGGCGGCGCCCATCACCCTGTATAGATCAACTAACACGGTCATTATAAAAGTGTTTATACTACCAAAAACATTTATTTGCACATATTTCAGAATCTGAATATCAGATATTTCATAATATAGTGAGTATGTTTATGAATATTAATAATAAAAAAAAGGAAAAACAAAATAAAAGCGATCCATGTGTCATACAGCGCTATTGTGGCTGGGTTGTGTCACATGACAAGCCTGACTCGTCGCCATGGAAACAATAAGGCTAAACATTCTAAAATAATGGTCGCCTAAAAAAACTCACCCTGGGGGGTCAGCTAGAATATTTTAAACTCACGTGTGAAAGGGTTAAGCGGCTTTGCTATGAACTTGCAAAACTGTATCGCACGTGTGCTACAGTGATAAATTTATTCATCGCACAGCCCAGTTTTTTCGTAGCATGTGCGACATATATGTCGCACTGTACAGCCCTGCATGATGAATCAAAACTCGTCACAAACAGATCTTCCACAAGTTGAGAAGGGAAATACCTGTGTCATTCACACAAACACTAAACACCATCATGGTAACACACATGATACTGAAATAATGCAATAAACATTAATTTAACAACATTAGATGTAACACACAACCCTAATATACAAAACTGATAAGAAAAAACTAAGAAGAAACAGTTATTTCAACGAAAAAACATAAAATATGAAGTGTCATGCAGGGAATTCTGTGAGTGTCAATTTATAGTTTTTCACTGTAAATTATACAATGTCTTTTTCTTTTTCACTTCCAAAAACCATAATTTTAACAGTATTTTACTGTAAAATTACATTAAATGTAATTACAGTTATTCACCGTATATAGTATGGAAACTTACTGATAACCAATTAACAGGTTTTTTACTGTAAGTGTTAAAATTACAAACATTTTTTACAGTGCATGCAAGGTTGTTGGTTTGAAGTCATTACAATGGCGACGAGTGATTAACCAATAATACAACTTGAAAGAAAACATAAACATGGCGAAAAGACGGACTTCAGCATGAAGTATCGATACAAGTTGTTCCGACTGGCGTTAGGACCCAGCGAAAGCCTATCGCTGCACGGAGAAAAGCCGAACTTCACCTGTGAGTAGAAAAGAGAGAGACAAGATTAAAACACAGTGGATACAACGCAGCTGCAAACTATGAACGCGAATCAACACAATTTGCAAAGCCAAACATAAGCAAAATGGTGTTAACTAACGCATTCTACTGTCTTTTGATAACTGAACTGATGCTGAACTGCCGTACTTTCCAAGATTTGATATCGACTCAGACCAGCGTGCTTCCATAGCGCAAGACAGTGTGTGCGCTAATTGTTGTCATGTAGTTAAAATTATTGTTAAAAAGCAAAATAAATAAATAAATAAATAAAAAGTTACATTATTGTTTACCTTACAAAATGTCCTTTAGACGACGATACAATTTATATCTATCCGTACCAGTTTCAAAAAGTACAGAGTGGTACAGAGAGCACCATTTACTGAACACCAGAACACATTGTATTTTCATAGTATCCTATAACTCATTGATTATCTCTGTAGTTAATACTACATTATGATATAGTATAAATTAATAGTGTATAAATACTACAGTATACTTCACTAGTTTACTATAGTAAAAAATTTTACTACAGTTACGAACTCACTATAGTTAATAGGCCTACTAGAGTATGCTGTAGTACAAATTAACAAACTGTAGTAAATACTGTAATACACTACAGTGTACTACAATTTACTATAGTTTACTGCAGTATTTACTACAGTAGTAGTAATAACATACACTTTGTGTCAGATTGATTTATGAACTGATTTATGACCCCTGTCAGCGTTGATTGACAGGATGTCATATGTCAAATGTGTGGTCAGATTTATGACCTGATTTATGGCTATATGACCCCTCTGTCACCCTGACTGCCATGTCACCGGGGTCCTGTCACCCCTGACTGACATGACAGTAGGGTGTGTAAATCAAAAAGATCAAAACGGACTTTTGATGGATTTATGACTGGATTTATGATGTGTTATCTCTCACCTGTGCCATGGATTTTTATGGAGTTCCTTCCTGACCTGTAGCTAACTTCCAGTCTGGAGGAGTTTGGGTTCTTCCTGATTGTGGAAAAATGGCTGAGCATTGTATTGTCAGCTCAACAGGATCAGTGTGTTGTTTGATCAATACGGTATATGTTAATGCCTATTCACCAATTTGTCCCTATCGGCCTGTCTACATCCACCCCCTAAGCAAGGAGGTTGTCTGGACACATGCCTTTCATGTTTGTGTTTTAGGTCGACACCTTTGGTGGATTGGTGTCTAGACACCAGAGCCCAAAGCTTCTCCCCTATCTGTTTCCTACCGTGATGTAGTCGGTGTCTGATATAATGTTTTAATATGTTTGTTAACGGGAATGTGCTTTGTTTGGGGGTTGGGAGATATCCAAACACGTGTCCCTGCCAAACCCCTAAACGGTTCAGTTCTGCTTGATCTATAGGCTAAATGTTGATAGATAAGACATCACTGTTTTGATTGTTTGCAACAATACTGGAATACTTTGGCAATACAAATGTACAAAATATTTCTCATGCCAATAAAGCATCTCATGCAAAAAAATAAAAAATAAATAAATTGAAAACTGAAACATAGAATTAAAAATATGTTATGTCTGGGCATGTTCTTTCTACGTCATCTGTATGTGTGTATGCTAACACCTTCTGTAGGATCAGAACAACCTAATCTGTAGGTTGAATAGATAAACTTATGAGAAGGAATCTTAAGTAAAAAATTATTCAAATTCCCTGCCCACCGTCCCTATTCATTTCCTTCTAACAGTGAAGGTGTCTAACTGACAGTGGATGCGAGTATCCGCTATGTGCTTGTGTTAATGGCTTTACAACATCCACCTCATATCGATGTGCACAGAATCATGCTTTAGACAATGAATCAACACTTTGACTGATTCTTTGGGCTCTCTCTCACACACACACACACACACAAACTTTGTGCATTTTTAGATTTTCAAAAAAAAAAAAAAAAAAAAATTCTGTATGATTTATAAGCTTGTTTCCTCTTGGGGACAAAAATACCCCCACAAGGACAAGGAATTTGGATATTGCCATCTTTGTGGGGACATTTTGTGCCCCATAACGTAGGGTATACCTGAACCACACACACACACACACACACAAACATACACAAATCTGAGTATACAAAATTTTAAGAATAGGCAAAATCGTATATGTTGCGTTTACTTTTTTGTTATTTAAGAAATGTTTTCATTTTAATCCAGCCCATAGACAGTATGTGTACTGTAAAAGAACAAATATACATTTCATTTAAAACTTCTCAGTAAAATAATTACACCCACAATTTTAAACATGTTTAAAATGTTAAACACATTGTGTGTCACTAAAGCAAGGCACACTGTCTATTGTCTTTAATTTCTTTAAAATAGCCTGATGACCAGCATTGTTTCTTTAGATCATTAATGCACCCAAGTGCTTTTCTCACATGAGTAGAAAACTCTTTGGATGTGTTTGACACAAACACATAATTTTTACTTCAGAAAACTTTTTTAAATGTATGACTGAACTTTTCTCATTTGACAGACCTATGTTTCAAATTATTTACCTGGCCTTTAACAATTGGTGTAAATTTTCTTACCTACTACACAAAACATACACTTTGACTATTTGACTGTTTTGTAGGTATCGTGTCATTTTTAAATGATTTACTAAAAGATTAAATGCACCAGAATCTGTGATTTTCAACATGAAAGAGATGTGGAAGCTAAGGATTTCAACTATTATCATCATTTCCTTTTGACCCTGATAAATTGGTAATGAATTTTCTATGCAAGTGACACAATATACAGTTCTCGTACTATGTGTATAAATACCTGTGCTAAAACATTTGTGAGTATTTTTTGCATGCCAACAGATTTTAGTCGAATGTTCGGCACGCCCGGGTGCATGTTTTTTGGGCGTAACGTGCAATAAACCAATCAGAGTTTCATCTCCCATTTCCTTTAAGAGGCAGTTGCGCTCTCGCCATGGCGGATCGCTATTTACATGGCGGAGTTTGTTGGTGGAAAAGCTGAACACTTTTCAACTGAAGAAACCAATTTGCTCGTGCGTGAAGTTAAACCGTGCGAGCAGATCATCTACGGGACAAGCAAGAATCCACCAAAGCTTCCCGAGGTGAAGAAAGCGTGGGAGGAAGTAGCGGTGATTGTGTCCTCGTCTTCTGGCATCAGAACGGCTGTACAATGCTGAAAAAGGTACAATGATGTCAGGAGACAGGGAAAACAAAAGCTCGCCGCTAGTAAAAAACAGCAGGTGGCCACGGGAGGAGGGCCACCTGCAGCCACCTTGGACCTAACGCCAGCGGAGGACATCGCTGCCTCTACCCTCAGTGCTGACAGCATTGAGGGGTTTGGGGGTTTAGAGGTGGTAATGCAATGATAATGGGAAAAAGTAATGTGTACAAAACATTCAGGCATATAAAAACATTTTATTTAGCAACAATCATAAAATATATGAACATGCAATTTCATGCAGCTCCGCTGGCTGAAGATTGTGCGGCCGGACCCAGTAGGCAGGAGGAGGGGGTAGTTTCGGATGGAGAAGAAATGGTGGAACAAACATCTAGGTTGAGGGGAGAGACGAGGCGACCCAGAGCACGACGCAAAAACGTCAGCCATGAAGACCACCTATTCGAAGACACTCCAGCAGGCCGGCTTCAATATGCTGGAGAGGGAACTGGGTAGTCTCCATCAGAGTATGCGGCGCGTGAACACCCGCTTGAGCCACTTGGAGATGTTGCTGCTGCCCCTCGGACGCATCGCAGACAGTGTGGGAAGGCTCGCTGATGCAGTTGAGTGCATTACACCTGCAAAATCTCCTGCAATAACTCCTCCATCCACCGGATCTTCTCCGTCCACCCGATCCATGTCCACACTGCACTCTTCTTAATTGTTAATAAAATAGAGTTGTGTTTATTATTATTAATAGAAATGTTTTTTTTTTTTTTATTAAAGATTTGGTTCTCATTAAAAGTGTTTTTTTCCCCGTCATGGAGTAATAAGTAAAATTATCAGGGTTTTAATTGCTGAAAGTATGGATACATGATCACTGTAATCTATGAAAGTATTTTTTTTTTAATTCGTTTACAAATATGCAAAAAAAAAAAGGTTTACACTCTAAAAATACTTTATTTGTAACAAACAGGAGATAAAGAATTTACAAATGTTTCGAGAGCCAAAACGTTTCAGCAACTGGGAGAGCGCTGTGAGTGTTTTGATAAAAGGCTAATTTAAAAAAGGTTGTCATCATATCCAGAGGTACAAAATCTTCCTATACAATCAATCCATTAAAAAAAAAAACATTTCAAAATAAATGCAAGGTTTGCACTTTTAGCAAACAATTCAGCTTGCAAGCTACAGATGAAGCAGCTCTTCTGCCAGCTGATCTCTCCTCGCCCGCGCTGCTGCTTGAGGATTTTGGTTAATTGGCATCGGCACATACAGTTCATTTTCACGCCTTCTAAAGTCCTGTAATCTTTCCTCATTTGATGTCTAAGAGACATTTATGGTGTATGGCAATGTATGGCAATGTTATGCAACACACAACATGACCACAAAGAATGCTCCGACCCTCTGAGGGCTGTACTGTAATGTTCCCCCTGACTTATCCAAACACCTAAAGCGCATTTTTACCATGCCAAACGTTCTCTCAATGACAGCTCGTGCTTTCGTGTGTTTACGGTTAAAACACACTTCCCTTACTGTTGTAGGCATGATATACGGAGTAATCAGCCATGTCCTGTGTCGGAGACACGCTAGCTTTCTCAAGGCAGACGAACTTAGAGTGGTTACAATCATCCGGGTTTCAATCGCGCTCAAATTGATTTGATTTTAACGCAATATTTACATTGAAATTCGCAGGCGGCTATGGTAAGGGGCATGACATTTCCCAACCAGGCGCCGAGTGGTGCCAATCACAACAGACACAGGTCCAGCTAACCAATCACAACATATTTCGTATTTCAGAAGGCGGGCCTTCATTTGATACAGGAACTATTCGAGCCGTTCATGCCAGACTGGGGAGAGAGGTGTTGTAATAATGTAAAATATGTGAAAAATAATGTGTCTTTCGAACAACCTAGTATGAGAGCCTGTTCTAGTACACCCCCAAAACAAAATCAAGACTTTGTAAAATAGCATAATAGGACCCCTTTAATGGATAGCCATTGTCCCCTAACAGCAACCCGTCCAGGGGCGGGTCACCCTGGAAGACTGCAGGAATGACAGAGTTGGCCAGAATAAAGGAGTCATTGATCCAGGATAATTTGCAAATACGTGTGTAACTTTATTTGTTGCATCGCAAATCACCTGGATATTGATGGAATGGGTTCCCTTATGATTAACGTATATCAAAGCGTTCTCTGACGGGGCACGTAGTTGCACGTGCGTGCAATCTATCACACCCAAAACTCCAGGGAACCCAAAGTTAGCCCAAAACTCCTCTTTAACCCGATTTTGGGTAGCAGGCGTTATGGGGAATTTATTGAATTTGTGCGCATGTCGGACTAGGCTTGATGTTACTGCATGTATGGCCGAACTTACGGCAGGTTGGGATATGCCTCCAATTGAACTCAAGGTATGTTGGAATGACCCACTCGCAAAAAAATGTAGTGTAGCAGTTATTTTAACAGCAACAGGGAGTGCGTATGGGTAGTATGCATTCGTCTGCAGATCATCTGCCAGAAGATGACAGAGGTCTGTTACTGCCTGGCGGGATAGGCGAAGCTTCTGGCGACACTCCACCTCAGTCAAGGACAGGTATGTGGACCTTGGCTGGTAGATCCTCTGCCTCCTCTGTCTTTCAATCCTTTGGCTGAACAATTCGAAAATACATTACATTATAAAATACACTGACTTATAAAATACACTGATTAAACTGAGGAGTTCAACGAGTGATGTTTTGCTCAAATTACATGTTCAGTGGCCAGTCAATCTTTCAGTCATCTGCGTTGGATGCAGGCTTTGAAATAGCTCAGCCTGATGAGTCAGTTTAAATACATGTGTGTATTGTCACGATTGATGAAATAATTAGCCAATTTGATTCGTCATTATAAGTAGGCTGAGCTGCAAATAGGTAGGCTAATTCTGATACATGCAATGACTATCCATTATGACATGTAGGCATTTTTATATTTATGCACACAATAATAATCTTTTACATTATAATCTTTTATTGTTTCATATTTAAAAATGTTTGTGTGCTGCTGCACGTCCCTGTGTGTAATAAGCAAAGTGAACGCCTGCTGTGGACCCGCCCAGAGGCGCATTTTCTACTAACGCGCTCTTTAAATAACAAAAATAAATATTGCGCCATTGACTTTTTGCTTTAGACCAGGTTTGAGTTGGTCTATGGCGCAGTCTATTTTCAGTTCCTCAAAATAGCAATGCACCAACAATGCGCCTGAACACACCTCTTTTTTAGACCAGCACGCCCATGGGCGCACAAATGGGCGCAAATACATTTGCTATTTAAACAATGCAGCGCAGGACGGGAAAATGAGAACTGCGTCGGGCTGAAACTAGCAAAAACACTTGCGACGCACCTTGCCGGGTGTATGATAGGGCCCTAAGTCTGTTTTACCCTTAAAATTATTACAAATGTAACATATCAAACTATTGCACTGAAAGCCGCACATTCTTTAAAGTTTCAGCATGTTAAAGTTTCCACACTCTTGTAAAGAGTATAGATACATTTCATCCATAACCTTTCGTGCATTCAAGAGACCAAATCACTAAGAAAGAGAGTCAAGCAAGAAAAGAAATGTTTAAAATGCATATAGAATTCAGAAAATCTTTCATAAACAATTGTGAAAGTTTTTTAAATGCGGATTTGTAAATGATATTTTTATTACTCCACTAGATTTAGTCATCTTGTTCAGACAGCAGATGACACAATTCACATTTCGTTTGTTTGGCTGTGTTTGTTTTAAGACTCCTCCATAAATGAATCCTAATCCTTGCATGGGAAAGAGAGCATGACAAGCACATACCTATTAATTTAAGAAAATTATTAAACATTTGACTGAACTTTTTATTATTTTGACAAACCATTTCAAATTATTTCCCCTGAGGTGTTTGTCTACAAAATCTTTTTCAACACAACATTAAACATTAAAGTTATCAGTTACTATCGCCATCTTCTTTGACTCAAATAAAGCAACATCTCTGGTGTACGTAAGCATCTACAATGTGTGCATGTGTCATGAAGTTAATGTCTTCAACAGCACAGTCCCCTGAAATATTGTAGTATATCTTTTATTTTTTTCTACATATCTAAACATGTATTTAGCTTAAATATTAGTTGTTAAGTGCTTACAAAGTTGTCATGCCTGATGTTTATATTTTTAAGAACATTTGATAAAGTTTATCGTTTTGAATTTTATAGCATATATTTCACCAAACCTAAAGGACTGAAAAATAGGTTTAGCATCGGTCCACATTTCAGCTGTTAGCCAGAAAATGCAAGTGAACTGAGATTTCATTACTGAGATAATCTACAGAATGTGAAACAAGCTCACAGTTACATTAGAGTTTGGGATTCTAGTTTATGTTGAATATTGTTTGTTACTATTCCACATGTTTAACACCTCATTACTCCACTGTGAAGACACGTACTGTATAAATCACAAAGTTTTTCACTGTAGTAGGCCGACTCTGAAACCAGACCAAACAAAAATGAGCTTGAGCCTTAGTTGTAGCAGTATGAAAATTATCGTGTTTTATCTTTCTATGATTTGTTTGTGCTGTTCTAACCACGCTTTCATTTTTAACATCACAATTCGTATTGCATTGTCATGTGTGATTGTAAAAGTTTTGTGTGAGTCTCGTTTTTTTTTTTCTTTCAGTAACAGTACTGCTGTAATGTTAGCAAGCTCTTTGTGTTCTCGGCTTCTCTTTGTTCATATACGTCAGTATTCCTTGAATTTGCTTGATTAAATTAAGTATTTAACACATTTTTTGGGTAATGTGTGTAACTATAGAATGCAGCACAAGGATCTTTGAAAATATTTTATCTTGAAATATTCATGTTGTCACGATCCGTGCTGGGAGGAGCGCGGAACGAGGAACAAGGAGACGTGGAGTACATAAACAGTCTTTAATCCTTGGAAAGACAGAATTACACAACATCCAACGAGTAGAACCGACAAAGGAAGACTGAACAAACAGGAACTTAAATACAAGGGATAATTACTAAACACAGGTGTCAGGAATCATAATCAAACTAAACGAGGACAGGAACATGACCAAATAAGGAAAAACAGGAACAGAAACGGGGGCAAAACACGACACAGAACAGTCCAGAATCCTGACATATCGCCCCCCTCCCGGACGGTGTGTCCTCGCACCATAGAACAACAAGGGGGGGGGAATGGGTGGGAACTAAGGAGGAGGTTCTGGAGGAGGACGGACACCCGGGAGGGGGCTGGCAGACAGAGTCCACTGAGGAGACGACGGAGGGAGGAGCCAGGGAGGAGCCAGGAGGGGCTTGGAGCAGGAGGAGTCCAGCTGGATCCAGGCCACAGTCACAATGACGGCCCACGGGGGAGCCGATGGAGGGAGGAGCCATGGAGGAGGAATGGCCGCCGACTGTGGTGCAGCCGGAGGAGCGGAGTCCTGAGGCGATGGCGGGTCGACGCCCGACCAAGGCGGAGCCGGAGGGACGAGGGAGCCCGGTGGAGCTGGTGGATCGACGGGTGACGGTGGAGGTGAGGGAGCTAGGAGCCAAGGTGGAGCCACTGGGTCTACGGGCCGAGGCCAGGAGGAGCGGACACTTGAGGGCGCTTACGAGGAGCTGGCACTAGAGGGCGCAAATCCACTTTTGCTAGTTTAACGGTGGGAAAAACAGTCGGCACGCCCGGCGCATGGTCTAAAAAGGTTGTCCCTATTCTCTTAATTAGTAATGGGTGTGTTTTGGGCATAACGTGCAATAAACCAATCAGAATCTCATCTCCCATTCCCTTTAAGAGCCAGTTGCGCTCGTGCCATGGTGGATTTGCTATTTACACGGCAGAATTTGCAAGCACAAAGACAGAACACGTCTCCTGAGATGAAAGGGAGCTGCTCAGATGGCGCTCTGCACGCGGTGTTCAGGCTAGCATCATAGAATGCGCAAAGCGTGTCGTCCGGGTAGCTGGTAAGTTCGGCGAGGGCCAGAAACAGTCTGGTATGGTCCTCGAGCGAGCGCTCCCCCTGCTCCTGCAGGAGGAGGAGGAATTCGGGGCGAAGGAGGGGATCCATAGAAACACAACGGAAACAAAACACTGAGGGAAAAAACACAGAAACAAAAACGGAGGGCAGACACATGGAGGTTACTGTTTTAGGTCGGTTCTGTGCTGGGAGTAGCGCAGAACGAGGAAAAAGGAGACGTGGAGTACATAAACAGTCTTTAATCCTTGGAAACACAGGAGAATTACACAACATCCAATGAGTAGAACCGACAAAGAAAGACTGAACAAACAGGAACTTAAATACAAGGGATAATTATTAAACACAGGTGTCAGGAATCATAATCAAACTAAACGAGGACAGGAACATGACCAAATAAGGAAAAACAGGAACAGAAACGGGGGCAAAACACGACACAGAACAGTCCAGAATCCTGACATATCGCCCCCCTCCCGGACGGTGTGTCCTCGCACCATAGAACAACAAGGGGGGGGGAATGGGTGGGAACTAAGGAGGAGGTTCTGGAGGAGGACGGACACCCGGGAGGGGGCTGGCAGACAGAGTCCACTGAGGAGACGACGGAGGGAGGAGCCAGGGAGGAGCCAGGAGGGGCTTGGAGCAGGAGGAGTCCAGCTGGATCCAGGCCACAGTCACAATGACGGCCTACATTGCAATCCTATAATTTTTTATATTTGGCATGTTTGTGTGCTGCTGTGCGTCCCTGTGTGTGTGTAATAAGCAGAGTGTATGCACGCTATGGACCCGCCTATACTAATGCGCTCTTTAAATAACAAAAAAATACTGCGCCATTGACTTTAGACTAGGTTTTTGTTGGTCAATGGCGCAGTCTATTTCAGTTGCCTCAAAATAGCAATGTGCCAACAATGCGCCTGAACACACCTCGTTTTCAGACCAGTATACCCATGGGTGCACAAATGGCCGCAAATGCATTTGCCATTTAAGCATCATGGCGCAGGACGTGAAAATGACAACTGCGTCGGGCTGAAACTAGCAAAAAGCACTTTTGGTATGTTGGCGCCTGGTGTATGATAGGGCCCAGGGTCTATGATGCCTTTTACATCACACGTATTACCCAGGGCACATTTGCACTCCAGTTGCTCATCCGCAGCAGCGCCAGAACTCCAGTCATGCTCCATCAGCTTTTGTGCAACGTCAGACAACCTTTTCAGAACTCAATTCTCTCCAAGACATAAACTTTATCCCCTAATCGAATCTGAATGGTTTCACCATTTCCTTGAATCTGGTATGACTGTTTTAATCCACAACGGTCCAGACCTTGTGCATTAATGCTTTAAAGTTCTGGTTTATGCGTCAGATCCCCCAAAGTGTGATGTCAAAAATTGCAGCATGCATCAGGCTCTGACAAACAGGAGTGTTGAAGCTGCCTCTGTGGTCCATATAACAACCAGATAATATTACTTGAACTTCTGATCAACAAGATGTTGCAGTAGCTCACTGTCCTCGCTGATACAGATGTTTGTACTGTCAAACCTGGTATTGTTTGTAGCATCAGATCCCTAGCACAGATTGGTAAGGAAACTCAGGTTGCTTGCGATGACTGAGCTCTAAACAGTCGTTGTTGATAGGGGCCGCCCTCACACACCTGGGGGGCCGTGATGTAGTGTAGCTGTAGTCAGGAAGTCAACAACTGTTTAAAATAAAAATCAAAGATGAAACACCTGTAGTGACAGATCTTTTCTTCTCTGCTGTGGCATATATTTGAGTGAAACAAAGAAAAAGTTGGGTGGGGGGCCTTGTTTCTGTGCATCGCTGTTGGTTAGTTGTTGAGATGATGGGTTTTGCACGTAAAGAGTGGAGGCAGATGAAGGTGGGCCTACAGTGGGGGTAGAGTTTAATATGGCTCAATGACTGAAGAAACGCTGCATATGTCACAAAGAGAAGTCTGCGTTTTCACCAGAAGATATTTTGATTAAAGATTAGAAGGTCAAAAAACAAAACAAAAATGTACTGGTGAATTGTTCATAATACAATCCATGATCCAACATTAATTTCATGACCGTTATACCTTAACTTCTATACCAATGTAATGTTAAGATGCTAAGTTCAGTTAAAGACATTTAGTGACAATTCCATATTAAAATATTTTGAATAAATTAAAAATGGGATAAATATAATACATACAGTACAACACTATATATCAACAAGAATTTTAATGTGTTTCAAATATATGCTTACACCTTTAAACATATTATACAATTTGAATAAAAGAGTCTTAGAGGCAAGGGAAAATTTAATCCAACAGCTGTTTATTAAACAATTAAACATACAGCAAGGAATACAGAGTTAGTAACATGGAAACAGAAGCAAGGACTCAATAAATTACAATATAATTGTGCAATAGAGTACGTAGATCATCAGGTTTGCTATAACTCATGGTTCTATTCAAAACATATTGATGTGCGTCATCAGGATTAAATACTTACTGATCATTCAGCAGTGCTTACAATAAATTCAGTTCAACTTAAACAGCTTGTCTATTGTTGAGAATATGTTTTGTAACACAGGTACGTCATTCTGCTCAAAATATAGACTCGTTTTGCAGCATTTGAAGGGGTTGTCCTCTGGAATAGCCCAGTCACGATCATACTCATTAGAGTCAGACTCGTCACTGCTCTGAGACAAAAAGTTTGTTTAAATACCAAATTGTGAATGTAGGTAGGGCCCATAGGTGTGAAACAACCAAGGATATGACGCCTTCAGTAGTCAAAACATCGGATGTTTCGACACATTCAGTGAGATTATTATCTCTTAAACAATCTTACATTTTTATTGCGAACAAAAAAGTATCTTACTGGTAAATGCACAGTGTTTTTGTTTACACCTTCAGTTTATGACAATTTCTAATAGAGTTCTTTAATTTAATAATGTACAAATCAGCCAAAAACTCATATTCACATCTCTTGGAAAATATTAATGTGTTAATTGTATTATTAATTTAAAAGAAGCAGTCTTAAATGATTCCGAGTGCTACATGGATATTTCAAGATAAAATATCTTATTATTTTTGTATGCGAACAAAGAGAAGCCGAGAACACAAAGAGCTCACTAACATTACAGCAGTACTGTTTGCAAAAGAAAAAAAAACAGACACTCACACACAAAACTTTTACAATCACACATGACAATGCAATACGAATTGTGATGTTAAAAATGAAAGCGTGGTTCAGAACAGCACGAACAAATCATAGAAAGATAAAACACAATAATTTTCGTACTGCTACAACTAAGGTAATTTTTGTTTGGTCTGGTTTCAGAGTCGGCCTACTACAGTGAAAAACTTTGTGATTTATACAGTATGTGTCTTCACAATGGAGTAATGAGGTGTTAAACATGTGGAATAGTAACAAACAATATTCAACATAAACTAGAATCCCAAACTCTAATGTAACTGTGAGCTTGTTTCACATTCTGTAGATTATCTCAATAATGAAATCTCAGTTCACTTGCATTTTCTGGCTAACAGCTGAAATGTGGACTGATGCTAAACCTATTTTTTCAGTCTTTTAGGTTTGGTGAAATATATGCTATAAAATTCAAAACGATCAACTATATCAAATGTTCTTAAAAATATAAACATCAGGCATGACAACTTTGTAAACACTTAACAACTAATATTTAAGCTAAATACATGTTTAGATATTTAGAATATCCTTCTAAATAGCCTTCTAAGCAGCCTTATCACCCTGTAGCCCAAGCCTGGTTGCCCACTGAAACAGCTGAAATGTGGACTGATGCTAAACCTATTTTTCAGTCCTTTAGGTTTGGTGAAATATATGCTATAAAATTCAAAACGATAAACTTTATCAAATGTTCTTAAAAATATAAACATCAGGCATGACAACTTTGTAAGCACTTAACAACTAATATTTAAGCTAAATACATGTTTAGATATGTAGAAAAAAATAAAAGATATACTACAATATTTCAGGGGACTGTGCTGTTGAAGACAGTAACTTCATGCCGCATTGTTTTAATAAAAGTAGATCAATCATGAAGACAATCATGACAACACGCAATTGTAGTCGTGTGTGTTTCCCGGATTAAACCTTTTGGTCAGATGAATACCTAAAACATGTTTCTGTTTGTTGGTGCAGACTGTATAAAATGGTCGAAAACATGCCTCTTTCAATGAATTAACTACATGTCATATGTGATTTATTTACTGGAGTGATGTTTAGAGACACAGATAAAGGAAATAGTGTCTGTGGCATCCATTACTTTTAATGTCTAACTTTAAGTGTAATAGATGGGTTTGTATTAAGTGTAACGGTCTTAACAGAAAAAATGGCAAGACTCATTTTCAAGTTGAGTTATGTGTCTTTGTGACACGGGTAGACAGGATCATAGACAGGTCGGAAAAGACAACCAAAAAGGATATCACACTTTGTTTTAAACACTCTCATCTAGAAGGACTATCCTTTTATTTTTTATGCTGTAGGTGTTCATAAATTCCTATGACTATGCACTGCATGTTTGACCACAATCAGAAAGAACTCATCCCCTGAAAACTATGCAAAAACAAAATGTAAACAGTCTCATCGATTATCTCTAGTGGAAAAATAGTATTTACAAATCACACATTCACAATAGAACAGAAGAAAGGATTTCTGTCTTATGTGCTCATTATAGCTAAAATTCTCTTTTGCCAATTGCCGTACACCCTTTTGCATTTCGTAATTCAATGATTTTTAGTCAATTCGTTTTGCGTAAAGATAATTCCTAAAGATTATGTTTGAATTCTTTCTATAACCTTTACAAAAGTGTGGAACACCATAGTTCTCAATTGTGTTTGCATTACATTAACAGATATGACAGAAGTGGAGAAACAAAGATGTTTAGCACATGCACACATTGTAGATGCTTACGTACACCAGAGATGTTGGTTTATTTGAGTCAAAAAAGATGGCGATAGTAACTGATAACTTTAATGTTTAATGTCGTTGTGTTGAAAAAGATTCTGTGGACAAACACCTCAAGGGAAATAATTTGAAATGGAGGTTTGTCAAAATAATAAAAAGTTCTGTCAAATGTTTAATAATTTTTTTTAATTAATAGGTATGTGCTTGTCATGCTCTCTTTCCCATGCAAGGATTAGCATTAATTTACGGAGGAGTCTTAAAACAAACACAGCCAAACAAACGAAATGTGAATTGTGTCATCTGCTGTCTGAACAAGATGACTAAATCTAGTGGAGTAATAAAAATATGATTTACAAATCCGCATTTAAAAAACTTTCACAATTTTTTATGAAATAGATTTTCTGAATTCTATATGCATTTTAAACATTTCTTTTCTTGCTTGACTCTCTTTCTTAGTGATTTGGTCTCTTGAATGCACGAAAGGTTATGGATGAAATGTATCTATACTCTTTACAAGAGCGTGGAAACTTTAACATACTGAAACTTTAAAGAATGTGAGGCTTTCAGTGCAATAGTTTGATTTGTTACAGTTGTAATAGTTTTAAGGGTAAAACAGGCTTAATTTTTGTGTTGATGCTTCATGTGATCGCACTTTGACAGACACAAAGTTGCACTAAAATAAATTTCTCAAAGAGAAAAACGTACTTAATTTCTTCATTTTTAAACGAGGAGAACAGAGGACTCAAAGGCAGAGGATTAGATGCAACGGAAAGTTTATTTTCCAAAGGTAACAAAACAAATAAAACTGTAACAAAAAACAGCGAGCCAGTCTTTGGGGTAATCCAACTTCGGTCGGCAGTGTGATGCGGACCAAACGAGTAGATAACTGCCCAAGACTCAGCACTTGCACAGGACCAACAACCTGAGAGTTGAGCGAGGCAGAGAGCGGTAGTCCTTCTCTCTACGCATCCTGGGGTGCAGGAAAGACAGAGGTGAGTGCAACACCAGAGAACAAAACAACCAGAGCACAGGACACAAAACACATCGAACACAAAACAATCTACTCACAACAAGGGCTAGACAGAAGAGAAATATAAAGGAAAGGGTAATAAGCGACAGGTGGAGTAGAAGCAGCTCATGATCAGTGCAGTCCCACCGCCAGATCAGCGCTGATTGCACCGGTCACGAAGTATTGGGCTGAAGGGGGGAGACACAAAACACATCGAACACAAAACAATCTACTCACAACAAGGACTAGACAGAAGAGAAATATAAAGGAAAGGGTAATAAGCGACAGGTGGAGTAGAAGCAGCTCATGATCAGTGCAGTCCCACCGCCAGATCAGCGCTGATTGCACCGGTCACGAAGTATTGGGCTGAAGGGGGGAGCGAATAACGGGCTTGATCTTAGATACGTGAAAAACCGGGTGAATATTCTTAGAGGGGGGGTTAACTTAAGTCGCACCGACACTGGACTGAGCACTTTAGAAATTATAAACGGTCCAACGAATTTGGGTCCCAGTTTACGTGAGGGGAGTCTGAAGTGAAGGTCCTGAGAAGACAACCAGACCTTCTGACCGCACACGTAAAGTGGGGGCTTAGTACGGTGACGGTCAGCCGACGCTTTGTTCCTCTCGCCAGTCCGGGTGAGGGCTACTCTGGCAATCCTCCAAGTACTGAGGCACCTCTGAATGAACGCATGCGCGGATGGAACAACAGTGTCGGATTCTCGGGAGGGGAATAATGGTGGCTGGTAGCCTAAACAGCACTGGAAGGGAGACAAACCCGTAGACGAGACCGGGAGGGAGTTATGTGCGTACTCTACCATGGTTAATCTGGAACTCCAAGACGACGGTTCGGCAGATGCCACACAGAGCAGAACCCTCTCCAAATCCTGGTTAGCATGTTCGGCCTGCCCATTAGTCTGCAGGTGATAACCAGAGGATAAACTCGCAGTTTCCCCCAGCTGTCGATAGAATTCTGTCCAAAACCTAGACACAAACTGGGGACCCCTGTCAGAAACCACGTTCACCGGGAGGCCATGAATACGGAAAACGTGATCCAAGACAACAGTCACTGTCTCCCTCGCTGAGGGTAATTTGGGGAGGGGAATGAAATGAGCTGCCTTAGAGAACCTGTCCACCACAGTGAGGACTACCGTCATGCCACTAGATGGGGGTAGGCCGGTGACGAAGTCCATCGCTATGTGTGACCAGGGCCGCGAAGGGACTGACAGTGGCTGGAGTGGCCCTGCTGGGGGTCAATTGGAGCACTTACCTGCAGCACAAGCCGGACAGGCTGACACGAACTGACGAGCATCCCGTGCCATGGACGGCCACCAAAACCGCTGCTTGATCAACATGCAGGTGCGAGTCGCTATTGGGTGGCAAGCTAGTTCGGACGAGTGGCCCCACTGTAGGACGCTAGTTCGGACTGACTCGGGCACAAACAACAGACCCTCTGGGCACCTGTGGGAATAGCAGCGTCGCGTAACGCCGTGTGGACCTTGGATTCCACCCCCCAGGTGACCGCCACCACCCGTTCGGGAGGCAGAATGGGCACAGGGAGGGTGGGACTAGCCTCAGCCTCAAAGATCCGCAACAGTGCATCGGGTTTACCATTCTTGGACCCCGGGCGGTAAGAGATGGTAAACCTAAACCGCCCAAAAAACAATGCCCAGCGAGCCTGCCGAGAATTTAGTCTCTTAGCGGTGTGGATGTATTTGAGGTTTTTGTGGTCAGTCCAAACAATAAAAGCGACCCCCGTGCCCTATAACCAGTGACGCCACTCCTCCAGAGCCAGCTTAACAGCAAGTAACTCCCTATTCCCGATGTCGTAATTCCATTCCAAGGGGGTTAAACGATGAGGAAAGAAGGCGCAGGGATGTATTCTCTCGTCCGAGGGTGATCTTTGGGACAAAATAGCCCCAACCCCTACCTCTGACGCATCCACCTCCACAATGAACTGACGAGACGGGTCAGGTGTGGGTAAAATGGGAGCCGAAACGAAGCGACTCTTAAGATTTTCAAACGCAGTCTGAGCCTGCGATGACCAACCGTAACGCTTCCTAGTGGAGATGAGATCAGTCAGAGGAAGGGAAACCTGACTTAAGTTCCGAATGAACCCCCTGTAAAAATTGGCAAACCCCAGAAATCGCTGGACCGCTCTACGACTATCTGGGGTGGGCCAATCAGCAACCGCTTTTACTTTGGCAGGATCCATTCGGATACCCTCAGGAGAGAGGATAAATCCCAGGAACGGAACCGACCGTGCGTGAAACTCGCACTTCTCCACCTTGGAGAATAAACGATTCTCAGGTAGCCGCTGGAGCACTCGCCTGACGTGCTGGACATGATCGCGTTCGTTCTGGAAGAAGATCAGAATATCGTCCAGGTAAACAAAAACGAACCGGTTGACCATGTCTCTGAGCACGGCATTGACGAGTGCCTGGAAGACCGCTGGAGAGTGAGAAATCCCAAACGGCATGACCAAATACCCAAAGTGTCCAGTAGGGGTGTGAGTTAGAAAGCCCAAACGGCATGACCAAATATTCAAAGTGCCCAGTAGGGGTGTTAAAGGCGGTCTTCCATTCATCCCCCTCCCTAATCCGAACTAAGTGATAAGCATTGCGGAGGTCCAACTTTGTAAAGATGGTAGCCCCCTGCAAGAGCTCGAAGGTGGATGACATCAACGGCAAAGGATAACGATTCTTCACCGTGATGTCATTTAACCCCCGATAGTCTATGCAGGGGCGCAACGAACCATCCTTCTTCTACACGAAGAAGAACCCCACCCCAGCCGGAGAGGAAGAGGGTCGGATGATGCCTGCTACCTGAGAATCGTGAATATACCTCATCATGGCCTCCCTCTCAGGACCGGACAGAGAGTAAAGGCGCCCCTTAGGAGGAGAAGTGCCAGGCAACAGGTCTATCACACAGTCGTACGGGCGGTGCAGAGGCAGAGATGAAACTTGGGACTTACTGAAAACCACTCTCAAGTCATCGTAAGCCTCTGGTACACCCGCCAGGTTCTCCGGCTCCTCCTGCAACAAAGAATGAGACATAACAGGGGAGAATGCAGCACCCAAACATTGAGCTAAACAAAAAGGGCTCCAAGTTAAAACAGAGCTGAGAGCCCAGTCATTGGAGGGTTACAGAGGATTATGTTTGACTAGCCAGGTGTGCCCCAAAACCACTTGGGCGGTGGGTGAGTGAATAAGGAGAAAACAGATCTCCTCGACATGATTGCCGGAGAGCGTGAGTGTAACAAACATAGTAGCATGGGTTGCTACTATGCTTCAAGGGATTTCACCTTGAAGTGCGCAGCCTTAAGACTTTTCCATCTGTTTTTGATTTGGTCAAGTGACCGGTTTATACCTGTTACCTTCATTTTTTCAAATACCTGCTTGAAGAGCTTGTTATTGCGTGACTTACAACCATCTAGTCTTGCAACTATGTTTTCTTCTTTTAAAATATTAAGCAATAACGTGGTTTCTCCAGCAGACCAATTTTGCTTGGTGCCCACCATCTTGCCTAGGACAACATCCTGCGCCATACGTCATTATGCGATTTTTACATCATTGCACATGCGCAGAAATTTCTAGTTTCATTTTCAATCCGATGAAATGCTTACATGTCCTCTCAATCGTATTAGTAAAGGTTTAAACCACCCCTTACAATCCGAACGAAATTTTAATCAGATTTGGCCAATTCATTCCGATTGATGTGTTTACATGCCACTTTTTAAATCTGATTGTGCTTATAGTCCTATTACAATCAGATTATTAGGGTCCATGTAAATGCAGCTACTGAGCCTCCTGCACCCTTTTTCGGTGTAGGCCGGGGCTCGCAACAAGAAGACCAGTCACTGTTGTCGTAGCACTACCCACTCAGTGAGATTGGGCAGTCTGAAACAGTTTAGCAAGCCGACACTAAACCAGGGCCTCTCAGTGCTTCTACCCGTTTGAGGTGAGAACACAGGAGGATACCGGCTCAACATGAAGGCTATAGAATTGTGTTGGGTCACCCAGCCCACAGCTCTACAAATATCTGTCAATGAGGTGCCATGAGCCAGCGCCCAGGAGGATGCAACACTCCTAGCAGAGTGAGCTTGCAATCTGAGCAGGCAGGGCACACCCTGTGCCTGATAGGCCAGGGTGATGGCATCCACTATCCAGTGGGCCATCCTCTGCTTAGAGACGGCATTCCCTTCTGCCAGCCTTCGTAACCGACAAAGAGCTGATCTGAGGTCCTGAAGCTTTGTGTCTGGTCCACGCACCATCATAAGGCGCAGGCGGGGCAGAGCAAAGCTAGGGCTGGGTCTGCCTCCTCCGGGGGCAGCACTTGCAGGTTCACAACCTGATCCCTGAAAAGGGTAGTAGGAACCTTGGGTACATAGCTGGGCCGGGTCCTCAGAGTTACCTGGGAGTCAGCCGGCCCAAACTCTAGGCACGATTCGTCGACCGAAAATGCGTGCAGGTCCCCTACCCTCTTGATGGAGGCCAATGCAACCAGGAGCAGAGTTTTCATTGAAAGAAACTTTAGCTCGAATGGCTCAAATGGACCCTGCTGCAGTGCTCTGAGCACCAGAGTCAGGTCCCAAGAGGGTATAGAGGGAGGACGAGGAGGATTCAACCTTCTCGCCCCCTAAGAAACCTGATGATCAGGTGATGCTTCCCTACCGACTTCCCCTCCACGGGGTCGTGATAAGCAGAAATAGAAGTGACATAGACTTTAAGGGTGGAGGGAGACAGCCTTCGATCCAACCCTTGCTGCAGAAAGGAAAGCATGACTCTGAATGGGCATCTCCGGGGGTCTTCTCGGTGAAGAGAACATCACTCGACGAACAGGTTCCACTTCAAGGTGCAAGTGTGTCTCGTAGACGGTGCTCACGCCAAAGTGATGGTGTCTGCTACCTCTTGAGGTAGATCACCTAGAACCTCCGTGTCCCATCCAGGGACCACACATGGAGTTTCCAGAGGTCCGGACGTGGGTGCCCTGTCTCTTGAGTCAGTAGATCCTTCCTCAGAGGAATCTGCCAGGGATGGGCTGTCACGAGGAGCATTAGTTCTGGGAACCAGGTCCGGTTGGGCCAATAGGGCGCAACGAGCAAGACAGTGCATCCGTGCCGAGTGTTCCCTCAGTCAGGGAGTAGAACAGCTGGCAGTGAGAGGTTTCTGGAGAGGCAAACAGGTCTACCTGAGCAGCTCTGAAACATCTCTAAATCAGCTGGACCATCCGGGGATGAAGTCTCCATTCTCCCGAGAGCGCAGCTCATGCAAGCTCGTCGGCCGCACGGTTGAGCAGACCCGGAATGTGAATGGCACGAAGTGACCTCAGAAACTTCCAACTCCAAGGAAGAGATCGTGGGCGAGCTGCAACATGCGACGGGAGCACAGACCACCTTGTCGGTTGATGTACACAACAGTTGCAGTGTTGTCTGTATGGACCAGTGCGTCCTTACCTCGTAAGCGCCCTTTGAGACAATTCAAGGCAAGGCGCACCGTTAACAACTCTAGGCAATTGATCTGCCACTGCAGTTGGGGGCCGTCCACATACCCGACGCTGCTTGTTCTTGTTTATTTATTTATATAGCACAGTTTAATGCAACACCATGTTGCCCAAAGTGCTTCACAATATCACAATCAACTTACATAAAAACAAGCATAGTCACAAATAACAACACAAATCACATAACAACATGGACACAATTTAAAATAACTAAACCTGCATCACAACAACTCCTCATTAGTCTTTAAAAGATGTGCTTTTAACACAGCTTTGAAAACCGGTAGTGAGTTAAAGGATCTAATACTATGAGGGAGGTCATTCCACAGTTTTGGACCAGCTCGCGAAAAGGCTCTATCTCCCCTGTGTTTGTATTTTGTCCTAGTAACACAAAGGTGGTGTTGATTTTCGGGCCTCAGAGATCTCGTAGCGATATAAACTGATATAATACTTGACAAATACCCAGGGGCTAAATTGTGAAGGGCCATAAAAATGAAAATAAGAATACAATAAATTATTTTAAGCCGTCCCGGCAGCCAATTTAGTGACGCAAGTAATGTAGTGACTGAGTCATGTTTTTTTGCAGACTTAATCATTCTCGCTGCTGCGTTCTGGATTCTCTGTAGGTGCCACAGTGCACCACAATCAACTCCAAAATAAAGGGAGTTACAGTAGTCCATTCGAGTGAAAACGATAGCCGTAATGGCTTTCTCCAAATCAGTGGTAGATAAAAACGGTTTTGTCTTCGCTAATAGACGTAAATGAAAAAAACTAGATCTCACCACTGTGTTTATTTGCCTGTCCATCTTTAATTCACTATCCAGAACGAAGCCCAAGTCTTTCACATGGGTTTTCATAAAGCCAGCCAGGTGTGTTGAATTTAAACACTGAGTCACTTCTTGATTCTTAGGGCCAAAAACAATAACCTCAGTTTTATTTTCATTAAGCAACAAAAAATTAGCAGCCATCCACGCCTTTACCTCCTGTAAACAAGCTACTAACACCTTTATGGAATCTGGGTTTGACTCTCTCACGGGTAGATAAATCTGAGTATCATCTGCATAGCAGTGGAATGATACTTTGTGTTTTCGAAATATAGCCCCCAAAGGCAGCATATAGAGGGAAAACAGCAACGGCACCAAAATTGACCCTTGTGGAATTCCCCAAGGAAAATATAATCTTGAAGAATTACAGTTCCCAACTCTCACTGAAAAGGACCTATCCGTAAAATAAGATTCAAACCATTTCAGCACATTGCCTTTTAGGCCGCTCCAATGTTCAAGGCGCTCAATTAAAATCTTATGGTCTAGGGCTGCACGATAAATCGCATGCGATATTTAACGCGCATCTCATCAGTAAAGCCGGTTCTTTAATCAGCGGTAAATCTCCATCACCTGCGAGCTTTCACATGGAGCAGCATTAACTACACAGAGCCGTTGTTCAC
>NW_015542359.1:2319-3136 GCF_001515605.1 Sinocyclocheilus anshuiensis | reverse complement strand
CCGCGTTAAATATCGCATGCGATTTATCGTGCAGCCCTACTATGGTCCACCATATCGAATGCCGCACTAAGATCAAGCAGAATTAAAATAACACTTTCACCATTGTCTGTTGATAGATAGATGTCATTTAGCACTTTAACCAACACTGTCTCAATACTATGACCAGACTTAAAACCGGATTGAAAAGGCTCACATATTGCATTAAAGGTAATATAAGATTGTAGTTGTTTAAAGACCAGTTTCTCTAATATCTTGGCAAGGAAAGGTAGGTGTGAAATTGGTCTAAAATTATTTGTGTCCTCCACTGCCAGATTGGGCCTTTTTAAAAGTGGGAGAACTGTAGCATGCTTAAAACCAACTGGACAGATGCCCTGACTGAGACAGTTGTTAATTAAATTCAGCACAGTATTCCCAACACTCTCAAAAACCTGTTTGAAAAGGCAAGGAGACATAACATCGTCTTTTGATGAAGAAGATTTAAGATGCTTCACAGTGTCCACCAAAACTGGAAATGTAATAGGGTGGAATTCTGTCCATTCCGTGCAGCAGGCAGAAACCAAGTCAACAGACGGATCTACTAGCGGTTTCGGTATCTTACCCAGTCAACAATTTGATCTCACAATGATGTCACCATGAGCTCACATGATTCTCATGGTGTGGTCACAATATGTGTGTCACAGTGAGCTAAAAGTGTAACCACACAGCGCACTCACTGTGTGCTCATACTATGTTCGCAATGTGAGGTCACTGCACACTCACTGTGCGCTCATACTGTGGTCGCAATGTGAGGTCACTGTACACTCTCTGTGCGCTCATA
>NW_015542359.1:0-2293 GCF_001515605.1 Sinocyclocheilus anshuiensis | reverse complement strand
CAGTAATATCACAAACATGTAGAATTTCATCTTTTATTTCCTTCAAAGTATTTCTACAATTCGGTTTCCTTGTTCATTTTGATTTATTTTCAGTTTGGTGTTGGCATTTGACAGACATTTCAATTTTACAGATATAATCTGGTTCTGGTGTTGTTTTGATGACTCCTTTTCGATTCTTAACTTCGATTTCTTTGTCCCCTTGGAAAGACTTGACATCCTGAAACACAGAGAACAATATGTCATTGCAATCAGTTACTTACAACCTAACAGGTGAAAATAACTATTAGTTAAACAAAATATGAAACAAATCAAGCATCCATGCTTCCAGAAAAACATGCTTGTATAGTTATTGAAATATGATCCGAGTTAGTAATGGTGTCTTATTAATGCCCTATATGGGAAGTATAACAAATTATAAATACTGATATGCAACCTAAAGCCAGGGACACACTTAACGACTAACTGAATCATTCTAAGACTGAACTGAACACACATCTGATTTTAAATGCTGACTGTAAACACCAACTGAACGCAAATGGCTCTTACACATTTGGGTGTGATCACTTTTAAGTATCAAATTACATTCATAATCAGCCTTACAGTTGTGTAGTGTGTTCCTGGCTTAACTAATTAACTTAACTAATCTCAGCTGGCAAGATGGCTGGTTCACATGTACCTGGCTAACACGTGTACCTGACTAATTTGCTAACCTGGGGCCAGGCCACAGTGCAAATTGGTATTATAATATCATATTAGCATATGTGAATAGCAATTAAAGAAACCACTCACCATTTCTCCAGTGTAACAATTCCACAGTCAACAGTCCCTAACACAAATGTACATCACAATAGTGATGTTTGTCTTCTTCTTCATTGGAGTTTTACGGCAGTTGGCATCCATAGTGTTGCATTACTGCCATCTGCTGTCTCACTTTAACTTACTATATCTTAATTAAATTCGTCCTTCCAGTCCAGTCCTCCTTAGAAAATTAAACAAATATCTCCGTCCTTGGTCACTATTTCCATATGTTACTATATTTTTAACATTATACTCTACTATACCTATTTCCCGTAGCTGATTCTTGAATAGTGATGTTTGATTCTTCTTCTTCTGTTTTATGGTGGGTTGCACCAGCGTTAAGGTGCATTATCGTCACCTTCAGTGTTGGAGTGTGGACCAAAGTTTACCTATTTCATAAAAGAAACCCTTCATTCTCTCTATCAGTTCTGTACTTTTGAGATAAATAAATAAGCTCTCTAATCCATAAGTGATTATACTTTTTTTTTAAGCTTTATTCCTTCCACTCCCACCTTTCCAAGTTCCTTCTTGTTTCTTTTTCATTCAAATACTTTTGACAAACACATAGATGTTCCACTGACTCCTCTTGTGGCAAACATAGAAATCATGATTATAACTTTTTTTAAAAGTTACACCCCCCTTTAAAAAAAAAGTAGAGATGCATGTCAGGTTTTGTTTCATTATTGTTTTATTTACTGTTATTTTATGTACAACTATTCATTTATTTTGATTCAAGGGCATTGTGAAAGACACATAGCACTATCAGGCGCAAGTGGGGCAGCTAGAAAAAGTTTTGGGGTCCTGAACATTCTGCGGTGAGCAAGAAAGAGAGATGTGCCATGTTTGTGCTCCGTTTTGTCTTCACTTGTTTTGTTTATTAAAGATGAACCTGATCTTCATTTCATTACGCTTGTCTATAGTCTCGTATTTCAAGTGTGCAACACTGCTCACATAATCCTGTTGGATGTTTATTTATTCATTTTAAAGTTTTATTCAACATGTGACCAACGCTTAAACTTGATAAAATGTTGGTATCCTCACTACTCCTACTTATCGCTGTATTTTATAAAGATGACGTCCTGTGTTTCCCGTATCCCATTTTTGTTGCCACTCCTTAACGATATATGCTTTAATTATTGCTTTTGCTTCAAATTTGATGTTCGATTTCTGAACAAATTGTTCTTTGAGCCTGTTCATAGGAAGTAACCGAACTGAATTGAACTTTAGTTCCAGGCTGATGACGCAAGACGAACAGCCAGAGGTTGCTGACCCTTTAGTTCCAGGCTGATGACGCAAGACGCACAGCCAAAGTTTGATGACTGTCAAAGTGTTGAAAGTTTGCCGAGGATTACCGTTGATGCTCATAAAGGAGTTGACGATACTTTGCAAGCCTGAGGCACATACTGGAAATATGCTTATATAGCTTACTAATGTTATTAAATAAAATGTAATTAAAACCTGCAAAATCCTTTCTGTAGAGAGATGTAAATTAATA
>NW_015542358.1:2091808-2113508 GCF_001515605.1 Sinocyclocheilus anshuiensis | reverse complement strand
TACGACTCCCATGTTGTGTCCAATCTAATTTCTGCACTGTTTCAAAATAAAAGTCTATTACTTTGAGAATCTTTTCATCTGTTGAACCGGTTCACAAATATTACTGGATTATGGATAATATTCGGTTATAAGAATAGTTAATAAATAACATCTTTAAAAAGCGACCTTTTATTCATGCAAATACATTTTAAATGAATTGTATTCATGTTTCAGGTGAATTCAAATTATATTTAGGCTTTACAATACTTTGTTTTTATGAACTGAAAATGTCAACAAACTGGGACCCATGAAATTTCAATAATTGCAATAAATAATTAATTGAAAATTGTGTCATTCTGTTAACTTACCTGCGAATATGGAATTATTTGGTTATTGTATTTTAGATAACCTGTCCAGGAGTGCATCTACCAGCCAAAGAATGTCTTCCTGCAGTGTTTCCATTACTGATCCTAGAGAAAATAAGGTTTGAAAAGGTGGAGTGATTTTATTACTCTATTTTAAAAAAGTTTTGAAAAGCAGACTCACTGTTGTATAAACTCTCGCCTTTTTCCTTGTAGCAGCCAAAGAATGTCTTCCTGCAGTGTTTCCATTACTGATCCTAGAGAAAATAAGGTTTGAAAAGGTGGAGTGATTTTATTACTCTATTTTAAAAAAAGTTTTGAAAAGCAGACTCACTGTTTTATAAACTCTCACCTTTTTCCTTGTAGATACTGAATTATTCCACCGATCCTGCAGCAACAGCAGAAATCCTGCAGTGTGAGATGCTGCTTATTTCTTTTTTCTCCTTCCTCTTTGCTTTTGCTTAATTCTGTCTTCCCTTGTGAAAAAGAAGTAGGCTTTAGCATGCTTTCCAAACTAAAAAGAGTACTTATTACAAAAAATAACATAGGCCTGCTTTAAAACAAACTACTTAAGTGTAAAACGAATGTTTATTACATGTTAATTGCAATTAAATAATTGCAAGTGTATTATAGTTCATATAAATTTATATTAATATCAATTAGCTGAACTTTAGAATGTTTTTGACCCACT
Organism: Sinocyclocheilus anshuiensis; assembly: GCF_001515605.1. Lineage (NCBI taxonomy): Eukaryota > Metazoa > Chordata > Actinopteri > Cypriniformes > Cyprinidae > Sinocyclocheilus > Sinocyclocheilus anshuiensis. The sequence continues at coordinate 2,112,476 of NW_015542358.1, read as the reverse complement.
TAAGTAGGCTACGTCTTTGTAGTTACATAACTACTATTGTCTTTGAAATATGATTAAAGTTTTTACTGACAAGCATTTATGGTAAACTAAAATATACGTTAATGTCATTCCTATTGAAACGTGGATGTCATGTATTTAAATACATTTGTAATTACACGTTTGTAAGGATGAATTTGCAATTTAGAGTATTCAAATGTTAACTGTAAATGTAATATGAAATAACATTACAGCTAAAATGTTTATTAAGTACATGTGCTTTCGTATGTTAGTCAACACATCAAAATACTTCTTTAAAGCATGATCAAATATTATTCAAAACAATTAAAGTAAAACTTTTAATCTGACATCGTAACAAAGTACTCTTTTTTTTTAAATGTACTTAAGTGTGTTAAGAAACATCATGAATGTCTACTCTCTTTAAGTAGCACACTTTAAGTGGCCTTTCAGTTGAGTCATATTTTAGTATATGCAAGTGCATTTTTTAAATATACTTTTAAGATTTTAAGTGCACACTCAAATACAGTTAAGCACACTTCTTATCACACTTCTTATGTACTAGGGTTATTTTAGTGCGTTTCTCCTCTTCAAGTGAAACAGTGAAAATTGAACTCATTCAGTTGATTCCTCCAGGTACAGCTGATATTATTTCTCAGGTGTTATTAAATTATTCATGTTGCAGATTGAAGAAAATGTTATTTGCTTTTGAAATTCCCTTTTGCAGCTGGAGAAATACTGGCTAGTTTTGAAGAAGATGCTCGAAGTTTTCTTTTCCCAGAACCAAAGCTTGTCCCATCTTTCTCTGGAGTAGAGAGAGAGGTATTAATGAAACGGCATCCCACTTTCCCTGTAAGTGCGTATTTATCTACCGCACTAATTGAATTGATTTGCTTAAACACAACAATAATGAGTTTTTGCATTATTACAAAAAAAAAAAAAAAAAGTTTTAAAATCGATTGATTAATTTCAGGGTATCGCTCCAAGATTAGAGTTCTCCACAAAGACAACATTCAGTGAAATCTCCAGTGACAATGGTTTCCTGACTGTTCCTGTGGTAAAAAATACAGATTTTGAAATGCAAGGTTTTAGCTTGATTGCTTTATAAAGTTTTGTAAGATGCTTTATTGTCTTTAGAGGGCAATGACGAGAAAAACCTCCAAAAAGGCACGGAAACAGGGCAGCACCTCATCCCGAAGACATCTCTCTTTTGCTCCATGCAGTCAAAGAGAACATCACGACAGAGATGAGGTATCAGATGTTCCTCATTTGTGACCCTGGACCACAAAACCAGTCATAAGGGTCAATTTTTTTAAATAGAGATTTATACACCATCTTACACAGCTGAATAAATGAGCTTTCCATTGATGTATGGTTTGTTAGGATCAGACAATATTTGGCTGAGATACAACTATTTGAAAATCTGGAATCTGAGGGTGCAAAAAAATCAAAATATTGAGAAAATCGCCGTTAAAGTTGTCCAAATGAAGTTCTTAGCAATGCATATTACTAATCAAAAATTAAGTTTTTATATATTTACGGTAGGAAATTTGCAAAATATCTTCATGGAACATGATCTTTACTTGATATCCTAATGATTTTTGGCATAAAAGAAAAATCTATAATTTTGACCCGTACAATGTATTGTTGGCTATTGCTACAAATATACCCCAGCGACTTAAGACTGCTTTTGTGCTCCAGGGTCACATTTGTGCTTTTTTTTTTTTTTGACAGACAGGACAGCAGTAAATACTTGCTAATATGCCCTTGTTAAAAAGAAGTACACTTTGGTAAACTTTTAAAATAGCAGTAATTGTATAAATAATATATTTTGAAATTGCATACTTAAGTTTGAATTAAATGCAATGTTTTTAGCCAGTTAATTGCATGTTATTTGCAATTAAATAAAAATGTATTATAATTAAAATATATATCAAATGCAATTAGTTGAATTTAAGAGTGTTTTTGACCCACTTAAGTGGGAAATAAGTGCATCTTTATATGCAATTTCATTATTATTTCTAATGACTTTGAAATATGGTTAAGTGTACTACTAAATGTACTGACAAGCATTTATAATAAACTACATTATACTTCAATGCCATTTGTATCAAAACCTGTATTTCAATATTTTTGTAATTACACATTTGTAATCATAAAGTTGCAGTTTAGTATATTTAAAATATATTCACTTTAAATGTAATATCAAATGAGACACTACAGTTCAGTTATGATAATAAAGTACTTTACATGTGCTTTAGTATGTTAGTCAACACATCAAAGTAAATGTACTTTAAACCATGACAAAAGATTATTAAAACATAGTGAAAAAACAGTCATCAAAGTATCTCTCTTTAAGTACACTTAAGTGGCATTTTAATTCATTAATATTACAATATCTGCAAGTTAAGTTTTTTTAAATATACTTTTATGATTTGAAGTACGCTACAAGTACAATTAGGTGCACGTCATATTAAATAGAATTAGATGCACTTCCTTTTCATCAGACATGGTCCACATGTTGAGCAGAAATAAATACATAAATATTTTTTTCCTCTAAACAAAGACTTGAAACATGGACCTTGATGCTCTGCAGGGTTACAGTGATGTTAAAATGGTTCGAGATCCTGGCTGTTGTGTTTTTTTTGATGAATTAGTGATGCCAGCAGAGGGCACAGCAGCTCATTGTAGGATCAAGACCATTAAACACTTTGATTCCAGCTCCTGAAGGTGTGTGTGTGTGTGTGTGTGTGTGTGTGTGTCTCTGTGTGTGTCTCTGTGTGTGTGTGTGCGTGTGTGTTTGACCCCTGTAGGTTCAGAGGTCACGTGAACGGTCCTCTTCCCATTATTCACCCGTCTGACAGAAACTCCAGATTAAGGAGTTTGTCACTGCATCAATCAAAACCATCAGGAGAATCAAATATGAACACTGTAACACTCTTCATGCAATTTGTCAAATTGGTCCATGCTGTGGATCTGTATAAGATTTACACGAGTTCTCTGAAAAGTTTTGTGATGTGTGACAGGACATATTTTGTTTAACCAACAAAATGTTAATCGGTAAACCAGACTATGCTATTTATTCTTCAGGAGACCAAAGAAGAAGCTATTCCAGACCTCGGGTTTGTTGTGTATATTATTCGTCCCTCTCTATACTATACACCAATAAACAAATAATACTGATCTGGAAGTAAATAAGATTAACTAATAGATAAATCAGATAATCTAGATTAACTAATAGATAAATCAGATGAGGACAACCCTTGTGAAAAAGAAATACTCTTTAGCATATACTTTCAATAAGAGTACTTATGGAAATAAAATACTTTAAAATACACTTAAGTGTGAACATACTGTAACGTTTTCAGACACTTAACTGTGTTAGTTGCAATTAAATGGAAATGGATTATAGTTTAAATGTACTGTAAATATTTTGTCATTGTCATTTTATATTTACTTCTATTGTTTTTGAAATATAGTTAAAGTGTGTTGTCATGTATTTAAATATATTTGTATTTACATATTTGTAATGAACATGCAATTTGGTGCATTTAAAATATATATTGCCTTAAATGTAATATTGAATAACAGACTACAGATAAAATTATAATCAAATATTTTGTGTGCTTTAGTGTGTTAGTCAACATTAAAATAAGTCTACTTCTCTGAATCATGACAAAAGATTATTGAAACATGATTTAAAATTACTTGAAAGTAAAACGTTTAATTTGATAACATTACGAAGTGCACATTTTAAAAGTGTACTTAAGTGTGTCCAGAAACGTACCCCCGGTTTCATAGACAAGGCTTAAGCCTAGTCCCAGACTAAAATGAAAATCTGAGCTGTTTTAACTGAAAGAAACTTGCACTCACTGATCTTAAAATATATCAGTGCCTTTGTTTTGTCTCAAGATGCACACCACATGTTTTCTTTAAGGCACATTTATAAAAAAAATACTTAAATGTCCTAATTGAACTATGGCCTAATCCTGGTTTAGCCTAAACCCCATCTGTGAAATCTGTCATTAAAATGCCCTCTCTTTAAGTACACTTAAGTGGCCATTTATTTCATTACTTATATATTAATTGCATTCTATAATCTGTAAGTACAGTGTTTTAAGATATACCCTACAAGATCACATTCAATACAATTAAGTGCACTTCTTTGTCACAAGGCTATTTCGACCTGCATATTCTCTTGTTTTACTCATGAAGATCTTGTTGCCAGACATGAACTGCCACTGCACTCCATTTTTCAGATGGCTGATGAAGACTCTTCAGACACAGACGATCTCCTTGACTACGCAGAGGAAGTGGGCCGTCATCATTCCCTCATGGGATATGAGGGATCTTCCAAACACTCCAGTATGGAGGCACAGAGGCACAATGGGTATGTTTGTGTCTGTGTTCCCCAGGTAGAGTTGCATGAATGGATTTGATTGATGTTTTTTTGTAGAAAAAAACCGACTCAGACTTTCCACACCACATCCATGCCATGCAATCTGAAGTATACTTCATGTTCATAGCAGTATGAGTTGCCTATGAGTTGTTCAAATCACTGACCTTAAATATGAGCAAAATGAATAGTGATGTCTTTTTTTTTATTTATTTTTATTTTTTTTAGATAGATGACGTGTTGTTTTCTGCAGATCTCTCTTGGGTTCTCCTGACCTGTGGGAGGAAGTTCAGGAACGGGTTCAGAGCCTTTTAACATCTCCCAAAGCGGTTCAAAGACTAGCCTGTGTGAGTACCACTCAAACAAACACACATGCTCCCGTTTTTAATGAACGCTGTGGAATGTTATGCCCATCGTGGGATGGATCATTCAGCCTCCTCCGCCTCTGTTTGTGATGTCAGGGTGCCACCGACTCTGAGATAGACGAGGTATTGACACGCAGATCTGTTTTGGCCCACTCGTGCCCGTTCTAAACAACCAGCGTGTGCTATAAGGAAGTGGTACGTTTGTGCTTATGTAATGGCGAGTCTTTAAATATAATAACAGTTTTCTCATTTTGGGATATTTATTTTGTTTCACTTTAACATAATTTTAAAAAGAGTACCTATTATTATGGAAAGAATGTACTTAATTGTGAACTGAATGTCATGTTTCCAGAAACTTGCATGTTAATTGCAATTAAATGAACATGTATTAGTAGTAAATACAGTGCACAGAATGACCAAAAATTTGACTGATGGTGATCTTTGACCTTGACCACCCATGTCACGCTTACCTTTGACCTTGCATAATCTTGGGGGAATATTATGGTCTTTGTCCTTTTTTCTGGCATTTCTCGGTTTTCCCATGACCTTTCATATCCTCTGGGGTCGATTTTGACATTTTCGACTTTACATACCTGGAGTTTCCATTTTTGACCTTTGACTTTACATATCTGAACTCCCCAGGGCCGCTTTTGACCTTTCATACCTGGACGTCCCATATCTGTACAGCACGTGTTTCGCACCGGTTTCATTTCATTTCAGAGATTTTGAAAGTTCAAAGGTGAGCGCAACATGGGTGGTCAAGGTCAAAGGTCACCATTAATCAATTTTTTTGTGATTCTGTGCTCAGTATTTACTACTTATATTATAGTGTACATTTATATCACACACAAACTTTTTGACTCACTTAAGTAGGCCTAAAATTCATATTTATATATAATTTTATAATTCCTTCTATTGTCTTTGAAATATGATTAAAGTACTGCTGAATGTTCTGACATGCATTTATGATAAACTATAATATACTTTGTCATTTCCGTTGAAACTTGTATGCCTCGGATTTGAATATATTTGTAATGAAGTTGCAATTTAGTACATTTTCTTTAAAGCATGACAACATATTACAATTATAAAAACATGATTTAAAATGTAAAGTAAAATGTTTGACATTACTACAAAGTGCACTTTTTAAAAGTGTGTTAAGAAACATGATACGTTAAGTGAAATTTATAAAATTATAATAAAATATTTTACTTGTGCTTTAGTGTGTTTGTCAACACATTAAAAAAAGTGTACTTCAAAGCACGACAAAAGGTTATTGAAACATGATTTAAAATGACTTTAATGTAAAATGTGTAATTTGATAACATTACAAAGCGCATTTTTTAAAAGTCTGCTTAAGTGTGTTCAGAAATATAGTCATTAAAATGCCCTCTCTTTAAGTACACTTAAGTGGCCTTTTATTTCATTAATATTATAATATCTGGAAGTACAGTTGTTTAAATGTACTTCTTAAGGTTTGATGTGCACTAGTTTGTATTCAATACAGTTAAGCACACTTTTTTGTGCACAAGGGCTGTACAGACTCAGCAGGTATTTAAAGATGGTTCTTTTTATCCACAGATAAATCAGAGGACTGTGTGATTTCCTGTGGCATTGCATCTTTTTCCATTCAATTATGAGTGTGTGTGTTTGTAATTGTGTTTGTATTGCAGCTTTGAAATGAAACAGTATATTTCTAGTGTTTTTGGTGGTTTTTAACCCTGTTTCTGGAGGCCCCCAACTGTTCACACCTGATTCAGCTCATGAGCTTCTTAGTAGAAACACTTGCAATGTGTGTTTCAGTGGAGACAGAGAGCAAAACGGAGTCTTCTGACACTTAAAATAGTACATGTGCTTTATATAACCCTCATAACAAAAAAGGTTGGCTCCCTTGTTGAGCCGTGGTGCAGCAATAGAACATAGTTTGGTTTGAGACCAACTCGGCAAAAAAAAAGAAAGAGAGATAAAATCATCAAAAGTGGCAAATCAGTAGTGCTTTGATCACGTCCTTTCTTCTTCTTTTTAGCATTTTTATGCAAATGCTGTTTGTTCATTAGTAATTAAAATGAAATACCTGCTTTAGTTGATTGTCAACTTCAAAAGGCTTATTCTGTTTATATCAGGGAGCCGCAGGTGTGTTTTGTCTATGGCATTTCCCTTTGAGTATTAAACGAAGAACAGTTATCTATCTGTCTTATCTAAATATATAAAGTGAAAAAATAAATGGAAAAAAGTCAATTCAGGGATTTTTTCAGGTGTTGACATATTTGTCTTTATTATTTTGTGGATACACATACAGTACTTGTTGAATCATACAGTATGACTAATGGTGTGCTTTACAGTGTTTATTCAGTTTCAGAACCTTAAACGCAGACCATTAATGCTTCACATTGATCATTTTCTCTCATTTTTGATGAAACCCAAAGTATAAAGAAATGAAATACTGTAAAAGAAGGTTCAAACTGGCTCAATGGCAGAAATTTGGCACTGACAACATCATCGGTGCGGTCTTTTCAAAATATTCCCCAGAATAGCTCTGATTCAACAACAAAGGAAGAAAAATAATGAATCAGTGGCTTGCTGAAGAAACTATTAAGGCTTGCCACCTTCAATATCTTGACAAAATAATTGTGTACAAAGGATCTGATTTTCATTCCAAAGGCCATTTCTGTACCCCACATCACGTCCTTATCATGCAACGTTTGTATAAAAATGTTCCCCTTCATAATAACACATTAAATTTGGCACAAACCTGAAATGAAAGACATGCAAAGCTCATAAACATTTGGCTTTCAATAGCAAGTGCAAATAACAGGACTGGCAACATTTCACACGTTACTGAATTTGAAACTTGAACATAATTTGCGAAGAAAATTTTTGAAAGCGGATTTCGATAACCTTAAAATCAGCATTTTCTGAGTATAATAACATCGGCTAGTTAGCAACATGCGAACGTTACACTAATCTGACGGGTTTCTTTCAAACCGATGCGCGATATTGCACGGAGCTCCTTCTCAAACACACAAACACGAAAATCGCCTACTGCTAAAAAGCTATTCGTTAGTACAAAACCAAAGGAAACAACCGCCGTTAATAAAAAGAAAACAGCAATTTGCATAATTCATGGCAACATGTTAATGAACTGTGGAAGCACAGTTTTCTCTCAGTCTAGCGCACGCACACGTAAGTTCAAGAGCACGGTTGGGAAAATGAAGGAAGGAGAACCGCAAGGGCAGGTTATGCTAATGTCCGCACTCAATCATGTCCTCGCTAATGACTTTCCGTCCTAGTCATGGCACTGGTTTTATGAATGGCTCCTAACTCTCTGAACTCCTTTCACGCCGTCACATGTTCAGCAGAGACCGCCGCGCGCCTCTAGAACTGCGAGGTCTCGGTGAAGGAAATGGCGTCACTTTTGTCGATGGTGAATCCACCGTTGACGTAAGATTTCTTCTCACACTCGTCGTCATCCAGCGTGGTCTCCAGTGCGAAGGGGTTGGCAGCGTCCACGTCTGAAGTCAGGTCCATCCTCTCTAGTTCTCGCTTTGACAGCTTCTGGACTATTCCAGCGCCGTAGGCGTCTCCCAGCACGTTGATCATGGTACGGAAGCGATCGCTGGTTTGATGGGAAAAAACAATGTAAACTTCACACTATAGCAGCTATAGGGTTTTAGCAGCCATCACTCCAGTCTTCGTGCCACATGGTCCTTTAGAAACCATATACTTCAAATCATGTCAGAAGTTCATATTTAAGAACTCCTAGGACACGGGTGTCAAACTCAGTTCCTGGAGGGATGCAGCCTAGGAGGTTGCTGTGATTTTGCCAAGTAAGACATGTTCCTGGATCAACATTACTGTCTGGATCAACATCACTGTCCAAAATACAGACTTAACCCAATCCCTACCCCTAAACCTAACCTTACCCATAATTTATTCCTAAAATCAGAGGGAAATGACAGCTGATTAACAAGGGTGTAGAAGCACCTAACCCTGATTGTAAGCCTAAAACAGATATTTCCTGAAAAGTTATCTCTCAATTCTGATTGGTTAATTGGAATGTTGTTCCTGGATCAACAAGGATGTTGATCCAGGAACATGTTGTACTTGGTGAAATCACGCTCACCCAGCCTAGGAAGTGTGTATTTATGAGTTAGGAAGTCGTAATTACTATGTCAGGTGTGTTGAAGTCATTTGGTCTGAGCAAGATTGAGGCTTGTTTCCGTCACACAATAAAAAAGCCTTTTCATCTCACAATTAAGATTTTTTTTTCTTTAAATTGACAGATATAAAGTCAGAATTGCGAGATATAATGTCAGAATTGCTGGCAATTCTGAGGGAAAAAGTCAGAATTGTGAGAAGTTACGTTAGTTTTTAACTCCCAATTGCAAGAAAAATTCCAAATGTTGGGAAGAAAAGTAGTAATTATGAGATAAAAATTTGTGATTGCTTTGTTATTTTTTATTCCGTGATGGAAACAAAAATGTAAACTCAGAATTCTGATTTAAAAAAGTCAGAATTATGAGATATAAGCTTTATTAAATTACCAAATTATATAAAGAATTATTATTATAAAAATAAAAAAGCAATCACAAATTTTTATTTCACAATTACTACATTTCTTCCCAAAATTGTAAATTTTTGTTGCAATTGCAATTGAGTTTATAACTCACATAACATCTCATTTTATCTCAAGTTATATCTTGCAATTCTAAGTTTACATTTCACAATTCCGACATTTTTTTCTCAGAATTCTGAGTTTACATCTCAGAATTGCAGGAAAAAAGTCAAAATTACCTTTTTAATTTTTTTATTCCATGACAGAAATGGGCTTCCATAAGATGCCAATGTACCTTTTATACAACAAAACAAAACCTACCTATACAAAATGTGCAACAGTGAGTTTTTCCATTTATATATGTTCTATCGTAATTGTACAATATTATCATATTTCTTACATGCTTAGATAAAAGAGATTATTTATTTTTAATTTATAGTTTATTGTAAATGAAAAAAAACATTGCATCCATCCATCTGGCATGTTTTCTCATTGACACGCCCCCAACTCACGGCTTATAGAAAGTTCAGAGTTTCCCACTTGTAATTACGATTTTGCAGTGACATTCATGTGCGTTAAGGCCCGTTCACACCAAGGACGATAACTATAAAGATAACGATAAAGATATAGTTCTAAAAATCGTTCTCAATATTAAAGAATAGCAGAGTCCACACCGCAACTATAACGATAAAGACAAAGAGAAACGATATCGTTGGAATCACTTTCAGAACGATTTTTCTCCAGCTGATGAACGATAAAAAGTTGATAGCCAATCAGAATCCATCCTGGTGTAACGAGCTTGAGAATTTAAAGCTGTGCGCTTAGAATAAACAGACGATACCGTTCGCTGGTGTGGACGCTAATATCGTTATCTTTATAGTTATCGTTCTTGGTGTGAACGGGGCTTTAAACTCATAAATACAATTTTTCCAGACATGACTTGAATGCACCATTTCTTTCAGCCCTGAGTTTCCGAGTTGGGGGCATGTCAGTAAGAAAATATGGCACAATGTATGCAGTGTCTGTATTGACTGTAAATTTGTTCAAATGAATTCAATTAAAATAAAAACTAGCAAAGTGGCATGTACAAAATATGACAGTATTGTAAAATTACGATAGAATATATAACGATTAGATTTTCAGGACCTTCATAAAGTGAATAAAAACATAAAACAAAAACACACCCAATGTGCATTCATTATTCATCTTTTTTTTTAGATGTCGAGCTAAAAAATCTTGAACTTTTTGTAGTTAAAAAGTACTTCGCCATCTTGCCCTGACCAAAGTGATTTAAACACACCTGATTATGCAATTACAACTTGCCAAGTCGTAAATACGAACTTTCCAGGATGACAACCAATAGATTGCTGCAGGAATTATGTATTTTTGTAGGCCAAAACCCAGAAACGACTTGGCACGACTTCTGGTTCCAGTCAATGATTTTTTTTTTGGTTAAATGCTTGTCATAAGGTCTATGGTGAAAACAGGCTCAATGTATTTTCACATTTCATTCTACGGCATAAAATACACCAGTAAAACCCGAGTAATATATATATTTAAAATAAATTTTAAAAATATTGAAAAAGGAAGTTGCTAACAAATGGCTAAATGGGACAACGTTAAACGTCATCACAATGAACAGGTAAAATACTTAATAGGTGCAAACTATTCTAACTCAAACTTTCAGGGAAAATGTAAAAAAAAAAAAAAAAAGACCGCGAAGGGTTGTGAGAAACTTAATGGTGGTGACATTGAAGTCATGTGACCGTGGTGTAGCTCATCTGTAGCCTACGTTTAGCTTTATACTTATGTCAATTGTATTTAAGCATAAAAATTCAATTGTTTTCATTTTGTTGGCGTTTATTTTCTGCAACAATCCAAAAGCCAATGGAAAAATCCTATTGGGTTTTTGTCATGGGAACCTGGGTGATATGGGTTGACCTACAAAAATACGTCATCACTACTGTGTCACATTAATTAAACCCATAGACTGTATAAAAACATGGACGTAGTGTCCGTGACGTCACCCGTAGGGTTCCGAAGATAGTTTTTAAAGCTCAAAAGTGGGCGGAGGCGGCTGTCGCCATCTTGGCAGCGCATCACCGCGCGTCTCTCCCGGATAATCGATTAACATGGGGAGTCTATGGGATTGACTCCCTTTTGCAGCCAGCCTCTAGCGGCCAGTTGACGAATTACAGTTGAAGTCACTTCCTTGTTGGCTTCACGAGAGAGAGCGGGAGGTTGCCGCTCGATTAAACCTGACACTTTGGTCATGAAAACCAGATACTTACAGCAGCCAATCGACAGCGACGATGAGGGTGACATCAGTGGCAGGAAGGCCCACTGCTGTGAGAACTATCACCATGGTTACCAGTCCAGCATTTGGAACACCTGCTGCACCAATGCTGGCGACTGTTGCCGTGATACTACGGAATGAACGTTTAAAAAAAGCATCATTCGGGCCTTCGTCCTTCATGAAGCCACTTAACTCTATTATATCACACCAATTGGCTTATATCCCACTTACCTAATGGTAACAATCTGGCCAGCGTCCAGGTCGTAGTTGTTCAGCTGAGCTATGAATATAGAAGCAACAGCTTCATACAGTGCAGTGCCGTCCATATTGATAGTCGCACCAACTGGAAGGACGAAGCGAGTGATTCTCTTGTCGATCCTGTTGTTCTCCTCTGCGCATCGGAACGTGACCGGCAGAGTGGCTGAGCTGATACAGTGAAGACACTTGTTATTGCAAAATAGCAGTTTTCTTTGATTGTTGTGGATTTAAAAAGTCTGTTTGTTCACGTAAAACATCTAAAACTGGAATGACAGGTCTTCAGGAGCAGGGCTGAGCAGCCTTGCTATAAAAAGCTCAAAATAATGATCAAAACACAACACCAAAGGCTGCTTCTCAGATTTTGTAAAAATAAGTATTCATAGCATTTAAACAAATGTATGCCTTTTGCTTGTGCGGAATCTATTGGGACACTCAAGTCCCATCTAAAATGTCTGAATTTATTGCATTAAAAAACTAAATGTTATTTTGTTTTGAAATTGTCTTTAAAAAAAGTTCACATTATTTTCTTAGTTTTATTAAAAAATAACTAATTAAGTTTTATATATAAAATATCCTAAATATGTTCTAAGGATCAGAGGTACACTTTAGCATAGTTTTAAAAAGAGGACTTGCTGTGGAAATATTACTTTAATGAAAATGTATTAGATTTTAAATTTATATTACATGCAAATTGGCTGAACTTTAGTGAGCTTTTTGACCCACTAAGTACATCTTTATACAGTATGTAGTTTCATAATGAATTATTTTTGAAATATACTGCTGAATCTACTGACAAGCATTTATGGTAAAGTCATTTCTGTTGAGACTTGAATGTCAACTATTTAAATATTATTTTTTAATTGCACTTTTGTAATAAAGCTTGCGTTTAAAATATATTTACATTAAATGTAATACTGAATACAGTTAAAATAATACAGGTAAAATGATAAAGCTTTACGTGTGCTTCAGTATGTTAGTCAACACGACATACTTCTTTAAAGCATGTGAAAAGCTTACTTTACATTTGATATTATTATAAAGCATATTTTGTTCAAATGTACTTAAGTTTATTAGGAAACAGTCATTAAAATGCCTCTCTTTATGTTCACTTAAGTGGCCTTTTATTTCATAAATATTATATTATTATCTGCATGTACATTTGTTTAAAAATATAATTTGAAGCTTTGAAATACACTACAAGTGCACATGCAATAGATTTACGTGCACAAGGACTGACTCACAAGGCTTTCCAGACTGTAAATCAGGCCAAAAAAAAAAAAAAGTTTTGTGTGAATTTGTTGTGTTCATAATGACTATAATCTCTATTAGTGTGTGATCGTCAGTCGTTTAGTGTATACAAGTTCTAGTTTTTCTCTGTACCCATTTACAAACTCAGCAGCTGTATGATAGACAGTGTTTTAAGTTGTGTGTAGTGTATTCCAGCCTTTAGTCAATATACCAGTGCTAAAATATTCATCGACTCACCTTGAGGAAATCATGAGAGCTGTTAGCAAAGCCTGTGCCATTCCCAGAGTGAAGGTGAATGGATTCTTCCTCACAAACACAAAGTAAATCAGGGGGAGGAATACGATGGAATGGATGGCTAGTCTGTGAAAGGAAAACATATTTTAAAACACAACCCATTGTGCATTATCATAAGCAATGAACATTAGAATAGAATAAAAACGATCTTTGTAAAATATTGCTTTAATTTCAGTGGAACTAAAAAGCTGTTTGGTGTTATTTAACTCCTTCCCCACCAAAGTTTTTTTTTAAGTTGCGAGCCACCGCCAGCATTTTTTATCATTTCACAGCCCCAGAATGTTCTGTTGTATGAATATCTGAACATGCAATATGTCAAAAGAAAAAACAGAGCCCAAAAACAAACAAACAAAAAATATTCTTGCTTATTGCATTCTTTTTTTATCCACTCTTGAATATCTGTAAGTTTCATAAAAAAGTAACATTTTGAACAAAAAGCTGAGAAAATTGAAATTCAGAATGCTGGTTAAAACATAGATGAAGATGATCGCTTCCATCAATGAAAATTTCATTCGGCGATGTTAGGCAGTTTTGATTTATTTGCTGTTTAATGTTTGATGGTCGTGTTATTTCACATACTGTATGCATCTGCTTATGTATGCGATCGCTTGTTTCTGCTTCTTCTTCACTTGTGTTTGATCCAGACGGACGTTCAGTTCTCTATCAGAAGATGTGTAATAGCAACTCCTACCTTAAATCAGTGAAAACACGAAAAGCCAGAAATTTCCATCCATGGCGCGTTGCCTCGTAAATTATGGAAAATTCCGTCAATGGCAGGGAAAGAGTTAAAGGTATAGTTCACGCAAAAAATGAAAATTACCCAAAGACTTACTCACCCTCAAGCCATCCTGGGTGTATATGACTTTCTTCTTTCAGACAAATACAATCGGAGTTATATTAAAAAATTTAATTTTCAATTTTGGGTGAACTATTCCTTTAAACAGTGGTTCTCAAAATTTTTTACTCCAAGGCCCCCCTCCAAAACACGCTTCTTCGGCGAGCATCCATAATAAAACACTTACTGTACATTAATTTTGACAACTACGTGAATATACTGAACTTTGTTCAAGCAGAAATATGTTACAGTGAACGGTTTGTTTGTGCATTAATAATAGCGGATGAACGTGCGCCTAATGTACGACTCCTGTATGTCACTATAATCGTCTTTTCCTTGATTACAATCTTCATCCATCAAAACTTTACTAGCGCAACACTGGTTTGCTTTATCCAGTCAAGAGCTGTAGTTTGCGCATCATATGCTCATGAAGCGGTCGGGTGTTTTGAGCCACTGTTCAGTCTGTTTTTCACACAGCGTGATGAGAAACCGCTTGAGCTGTTCAGAAACTCATAATATTACAAAATACATACACAGAAAGAGAGGGGGTGCTGTTATTTATTTATATGTGGCATTGGACCACAAAACCAGTCATATGGGTAAATTTTTTTGAAATTGAGATTTATACATCAACTGAAAGCTGAATAAAAAAGCTTTCCATTGAAGTATGGTTTGTTAGAATAGGACAATATTTGGCTGAGATACAACTATTTGAAATCTGGAATCTGAGGGTGCAAAAAATCTAAATATTCAAAAATATATAAAAATATATAAATATATAAAAAATCATCTTTAAAGTTGTCCAAATGAAGTTCTTAGCAATGCATATTACTAATCAAAAATTAAGATTTTATATATTTACGGTAGGAAACAAAATATCTTCATGGAATATTATCTTTACTTAATATCCTAATGACTTTTGGCATAAAAGAAAAATTTATAATTTTGACCCTTACAATGTATTGTTGGCTATTGCTACAAATATACCCGTGCTACTTATGACTCGTTTTGTGCTCAAGGGTCACATATATATTTTAATTTATTTAACTTATTAATCATGAAATTATTAAATTTATTATACTTGAATTTTAAGTTATCTCGTGCACCCCCTGGAGAATCACTGAGCCCCCCCCCCCAGGGTTGAGAACCACTGCTTTAAAAGCATCCTATATTTTTCCAAGGTCACTTGGATTTATATCCTCTCTATTCGTAAGAGCTACACTGTATTCTGTTTGACTCAGCAGTGTGCTTTCAGTTCATTCCACACGAGTGCAGATGGCATTTGTTTAACTGCAGCTGCAGAATCTCCTGACTGATGTTCGGTCGCCTTTATCACTCAAATTAGTGGAAGTTTGGAGTTTATGAAATGTATAGTACGCACATCTGCAGCTTGAGCAGTTTTAAATGTCCATGGCTCTTATCTGTGTGTGAACAGAGCCGACAGTAAATCTGCTCCTCTGCTAATCAACAAGAGAACATTAAAGAAGCTTGTTCACCCGCTGAGCACCGTCACCATGTACAGGCCCATCTTCCTGAAGATCTCCCAGTCGTCCACCTCCATGATCTTGGCAGCAATTAGGAACAAGATGCCAATGGGCATGTAACTGCCAGAGAAAATTCATTACATTTATAATCAATATTACTCATAATTCCAATAAACATATTTATTGGCTGATGTATCTTCCTACATGTTTTTTCAACTGCATAACTGTAATAAAAAATAACTGTTTACATTTTCTTAAGAAAAAAGTGAGTCGTGCTTCTTGTGGGTGGTTGCTAGGGTGTTGCTATGTGGTTTCTAGGGTATTCTGAATGGTTGCTAAGGAATTGCTATGTGGTTTCTAGGGTGTTGCTATGTGTTTTTTAGGGTATTGTGAATGGTTGCTAAGGAATTGTTATGTGGTTTCCAGCGTGTTACTATGTGTTTTTTAAGGTATTCAGAGTGGTTGCTAAGGAATTGCTATGTGGTTTCAAGGGTATTCTGAATGGTTACTAAAGAATTGCTATGTGGTTTCAAGGGTATTCTGAATGGTTACTAAGGAATTGCTATGTGGTTTCAAGGGTATTCTGAATGGTTGCTAAGGAATTGCTATGTGGTTTCAAGGGTATTGTGAATGGTTGCTAAGGAATTGCTATGTGGTTTCTAGGGTGTTGCTATGTGTTTTGTAGGGTATTCAGAGTGGTTGCTAAAGAATTGCTATGTGGTTTCTAGGGCGTTGCGATGTATTTTTTAGGGTATTGTGAATGGTTGCTAAGCAATTGTTATGTGGTTTCCAGGGTGTTGCTATGTGTTTTTAGTGTATTCTGAATGGTTGCTACGGAATTGCTATGTGGTTTCTAGGCTTTTCTAGGTTGTTGTTATGCAGTTTCTAGGATATTCTGACTGGATGCTAGATTGTTGCTATGTGGTTTCTAGGGTAATCTAAGTGGTTGCTATGTTATACCTAGAGTGTACTAGGGTGGTCTCTAGGGACTTTCTATGTAATAGCTAGTGTATTCTGGCTATTTATACCTAGGCTTTTCTAGGTTGTTGTTATGCAGTTTCTAGGATATTCTGACCGAATGCTAGATTGTTGCTATGTGGTTTCTAGGGTAATCTAAGTGGTTGCTATGTTATACCTAGAGTGTACTAGGGTGGTCTCTAGGGACTTTCTATGTAATAGCTAGGGATTTCTAGGTGGTTGCTATGCAGTTTCTAGGGTACTCTGGGTGGTTGCTAGGGAGTTAAGTGGTAGCTAGGGAGTTCTCAGTTGTAGCTATGTGGTTGCTAGAGAGTTGCAATGTTGTTGCTAGGGTGCTTTGGGTGGTTGCTAGGGAGTTGCAGTGTGGTTGCTAGGGAGTTGCAGTGTGGTTGCTAGAGTGTTCTGGGTGGTTGCTAGGGAGTTGCAATGTGGTTGCTAGGGTGCTCTGGGTGGTTGCTAGGGAGTTGCAGTGTGGTTGCTAGGGTGCTCTGGGTGGTTTCTTACTGACCCAGGTCAATAGAGCCCATCCTCAAGTCTGAGTATGAGCAATAATGACAGTGATTCTCGCCTGTAAGGTGTCAGAACTAACCACATAATAATCTGAACGAGTCTCATGGTGGCCTCATTCAGAGCATCGAAGAACTCCAGCAGGATCCGGCCCCTTTCTCCCATTTTGCCGATGACCAGGCCGAACGTCACACAGAATACGATCAGACCGAGAACATTAATGCCATCGGAATATGAGCCCACAATCTTGTAGTCTTTGGTCAAATTCTACAGCAAAAAGAAGCCAAAAATCAATACATACATTTTCCATTCTCCATCTTTACCATTCATTTACTGTTCATCTTTCTCTCACCTGTGCAACTGTTGAAATAATGGTGGTGAACGGTGGAAATGTAGTCATGTTACTTGTACTTATGTTGGTTTTCGATGGTTCAATCTCTTTGCGCTGCGTCTTATACTAAAACACAGATGATGTATATTTAAACTAAATAGTATATTTGCATGACTTAATATAAGTTAAAACTGTGTATTTTACCTGCTGAAAACAGGCTTGCACAAGATTTTCAGGAAACATATTCCTATGAAGAAATGAGATAAACAAACCACTTGGTTAAAGTGATTGAAACAGATTCATGATCATATTATTGGTAACACTTTAGTTTAGAGACCAATTCTCACTATTAACTAGTTGCTCACTAGCATGCATATTACTAGCATACTGTCTGTTTATTAGCACTTATAAAGCACATATTAATGTCTTATTCTGCATGACCATATTTTAGATCCCTTAATCCACCCCATACCTAAACTAAACAACTACCTTGCTGACTATTAATAAGCAGCAAATTGGGAGTTTATTGAGGCAAAAGTCATAGTTAATAGTGATTATATTATATTATATTATATTATATTATATTATATTATATGGACATGTAAGCCATACCTAAAATGGTCATGTCATTGCACAAATTTGTTATTTATTGCAATAAATGTCATGCATTTTTAAGTATTCCTTAAAGGGGTCATGAACTTAGAAACCAAAATTCCTTTGATCTTTTGACATATGAGGTCATTGGACTATAAAAACATCTTGTAAGTTTCAGAACTTTCTCGTTAGTCTAAAAACAGCTTATATTGAAGGCAGTCTGCCAAAACGACAGCTTTTGGAATGTTCTACTCTATGATGTTATAGTGTGAATAAACACTGCCTCCGCAGATGAAGATCAACGCCTGCTTCTACATCATTTTACGATTCGTTTACAAACAAGGCACAATTCAACGCAGGGTTTTCAGAAAGATTGAAACTAAAAGACGATGCTGTGCCAACTATATTAGATCCGACAGTAATGTCGCAAGTTCGCAACACAAGTGTGAGTAACTGTTTTCATTACATGGTCACTATTGCTTTGTCTCTTCTTACAGATCGCTTGATACGTATTGAGTTTTTTAATGCGTTTTTGACCTAAATCACAGCAGCGTTTACTTCGGAGTCTACAATCCGCTGGCCATGCCTATTCAAACAGAGCGCTCTGATGAGGGGAGTTAAAAACAGCACAGAAAATACCTTATTACTTCTAAATTATGATTTTTTTGATGTAAGTTAAAAATCTTGATAACATTATTAGTGGATCTCAGAGAACAGTACAAAATAAAAAACAAAGTTCATGGCCCCTTTAAAGGGATAGTTCACCCAAAAATGAAAATTAGCCCATAAATTACTCACCCTCAAGTCATCTTAGGTGAAAATATCCATATTCAAAACGTAATAATCACTTTAATGTAGCTTGCGCTCACTGTTGTACACTGGAAGCAGTTCTGGGAGGATGACGTATGGAGGTTGGCTTTGCACATGCGCTGCTCAGAAGTGACGCAAGCGGAAACGCAGCGGAGAGATCAAAACAACGGTCACTAATTAGAAGTACAAAACGAGGATTTGTAAAGAAGAATGTCAGAGGATTTCGATATAAGTATAACTCCGACTGGATTCGTCTGAAAGAAGAAAGTCATATACACCTAGGATGACTTGAGGGTAAGTAATTTATGGGCTAATTTTCATTTTTGGGTGAACTAACCCTTTAAGTGTTCAAATATGCATATTATGCATGCATATTACGTATTTTTGTATATTATTATCTTTCATACAACATAGGTAGACTGAGGTGTGCGATTTTTACCTAACTAGGTCCAGTAAGGTGTCAACAGTGGTCACATTCGGAGTGCTTCCTGCTCTCTCGATATTATCAGCACTCTGAGACACTCCGGGTTTAATCGTCGTCACAAGAACGATTCCTTTTAAGCACAACATCATTGTTAAACAATCACAATTTATGTCTTTAAAGCTTATTGATGCCATGTTTACGTGACTCACCAAGAATGACAGCAATGATGGTAGTGGAGAGGTAATAAACCACCGCACGCAGACCGATCCTGCCCGACACCTCAGAGTCCAGCGCTGCCACTCCTTCACAAACAAGGCCAGAAGTTATGACTACTTATTCATTCTCCAAAGAACACACTTGACCCACTTAACAATGCCAACAAAGAGTGTTAAAGGGGTCATCCGATGCTACATGCACTTTTTCAAGTTGTTTGAACTGAAATGTATGTTGGCAGTGTGTGTACACAACCACCCTATAATGATAAAAATCCACCCAGTGTTTTGTTTTTTTATCTACTAAAATCTTTACCCCTTTCTCAAATCGAGCCGATCTCAGATGATCTACCTACCCCATTCTACCTAAATGCGTTTATGTTCGCGCGAATCATTCGTGATCCAGCTTCACCTACAGAAGAAGTGAGTGTAAGGTTTTTTAATGAATCTTTGCAAATCGCCTTTCCTAATAATGTGCTAATTTATGGAAGCCCGTTTCCGTCACTGAATAAAAAATAAAAAAAAGGTTATTGTGACTTTTTTTTGAAAAAAAAAGGCAGAATTGTGAGATATAAACTCGCAATTGCGAGTTATAAAGCAGAATTGTGAGTTTGTATTATGCAATTCTGAAAAAAAGTCAAAATTGTGATAAAAACTTGCAATTACCTTTTTTATTTTTTATTCAGTGGCGGAAGCGGGCTTCCACATAGAAGGTGAGTAAATGATGACAGAATGTTCATTTTTGGATGAACTATCCCTTGAAGGAGGGAGTCAGAATTGCGAGATATAAAGTCAGAATTGCGAGATATAAAGTAAGAATTGCGAGATATAAAATCAGAATTGTGAGATATAAACTCGCAATTGCGAGTTATAAAGTAAGAATTGCGAGATAAAAACTCGCAATTCTGACTTATTTTTCTCGCAATTCTGACTTTTTTTTCTTGAAATTCTGACTTATTCTGAGTTTATATCTCGCAATTCTGACTTTATAAGTGAAGTGAAGTGAAGTGAAGTGAAGTGAAGTGAAGTGACGTGACATGTGGCCAAGTATGGTGACCCATACTCGGAATTAGTGCTCTGCATTTAC
>NW_015542358.1:2084377-2091706 GCF_001515605.1 Sinocyclocheilus anshuiensis | reverse complement strand
TTTAACCAAACTATGTTACAGACTTTTCATTAAGACCCTAAAGAATCATATCAACTAGTGGAAAATGGGCATCCTATGACCCCTTTAACCAATGCAATTGGGTTACATTGCAACAAAAAAAGCTTTGTAGCTACAGTTTCCCTCCAACAGTTTGGAAGCACTGTAGACGTGAGGTTTCAGACATTATCAATAGCATAAATCCTTGTCTAAAAAAGATTTGCACTGATAAGTGACAACGCAAAATTTGAACACATTAAAATAATGAATTTAGAACACAGAAAAATATTACAGCTATTTATAAATGATCTCTAAACTATGTACTGATTGGTCTATTACATACTAAGCTTAATTGGCAACCAGTCAGATAAATAAACCTGGGCCGTTTTAATCCAGTAATCAAGCATTAGATCTGCCAAAGGGGCACGTATAAGGTATGACTGTGACGTGTGTATATTGCCATTATTACAGTATGTAATCAAAATGAAATCATTATTGCTGATCTTCAGTGATTACTGTAAGAACTTTACTGCCTTTATGCACAGAAATGATAAGGATGGTGTCCAAAACACAAACTGATATTGTCCAAAATATTGTCCTTTTGGACGGCACTGTATACTGTACACATTTCAGCAATAAAATAGTTGGCTATAGTATGCCAGTGTTTCCTAAACAAGAGTTAATTCATGAAATCACAAAATGTAAAATTAAAATAATAACATTATTTTGAAATAAAAACAATTAAAATAAACCACTTACTAAAAAAGATAAAAGATGTTGAGTTTTTACCTGAATATAACCATTAACCAACATCAAAGAACTGTGTGTGAACATGTGAATGGTTTGTTAAATTATTGAAATATTAACTTATAATCTATATGGTGGTACTTTAGGAAAATACTGTAACTCTATGGGCTTGAATATGACTCTGTACTCCTTTAAAACACTATGGCACAGAATTCACCTCGGCACTTTTCCTAACAACCTCTTTTGACTTTGCACTTGAAAATTTGGCTGATCCTTGACTGATCGCAAACAGCAACGCGCTAATTTAATCTAATATTTAATATTCTTTAAAGTGTTGTAGATTTATGTAGCAGAAGTCAAATTATTTACTATATTTTGAGACAAACGTCTTGTTCATTTTTTTCAGTTTTGTTTAAGGTAAGTAAAGCAACGGTTCTTCAATAACAGAAGAATTTGAAAGTATGGTATTTGGGGGTAAAAAGCACAATAATTTGACTAACGACACAATAATTAACATCATAATAAATAGCTGGCTGACTTTTCCATTTGTTGACATGCCATGGTTAGATTCAGGTGGTAAATATCATATATTAAGTATGATTGTTTCATTATAATCACCATATTTATAATGAAACAATCATATTTGAAAATATGATATTAATCATATCACATAATAAAGTATCATGCTGTACCCGACTATTGTCGTTATTGTTAATATTTCTGTTTTCACTTTAATTTTAGTTAAAGTTTTAGTAATTGTATTGTGTTTTTGACATTTGTATTACTTTTTAAATGTCTATATAGTTTTTATTACTTTTTAAATGATTATTTTAGTTTATTTAGTTGAGTTATTTTAGTACCTCAACTTAAACCAAATTAAAATGAAAAATGGCACCTTTTTTGGAAAAATGGAAGCTTGCTGAAATCAAGTATGTTTTTTTTTTCATATTTTATTTCAGTTGATGTTTCTTTTATTTCAAGTAATGAAAATGTTTTTATTATTATTTTTTATGTTGTAGTTTTAACTATAATAACCCTGCTTGGCTGACAGAAATGTTTGGAAGTCATAAATATTTGTGACCCTGGATCACAAAACTAGTCATAAGGGTCAGTTTTTCAAAACTGAGATTTATACATCATCTGAAAGCTGAATAAATGTATGGTTTGTTAGGATAGGACGAAATTTGGCCGAGATACAACTATTTGAAAATCTGGAATCTGAGGGTGCAAAAAAAATCCAAATATTGAGAAAATCGCCTTTAAAGTTGTCCAAATGAAGTTCTTAGCAATGCATATTACTAATCAAAAATTACGTTTTGATATACTTACGTTAGGAAATTTACAAAATATTTTCATGGAACATGATCTTTACTTAATATCCTAATGATTTTTGTCATAAAAGAAAAATCTATCATTTTGACCCATACAATGTATTTTTGGCTGTTGCTACAAATATACCCCAGCGACTTAAGACTGGTTTTGTGCTCCAGGGTCACATATATGACTAATGTTGCACATATTTAATGATTTTCAAATATAATATAATATAATAGTGTTTTTTTCCCCATTATAGCTAGCGTGTGATTCTGAAATTCTATGTGATTGAAAAAGGCAGAAGACCCTGGCAGGGCTGCGATTAATCTTTAAAGGGCGGACCCTCGTCCCTGAAGGTGGCCCTGGACACTGGTAACATAAGGGCAACATTTACAACCTCCGAATTTTCACAGCCAGTCATAAATGGAGACACTGTGATGGGCTGAAGAGAGAGCGATACCTGTTATCATGCTGGAGACGATGAGAGGCAGGATGACCAGCTTTAGCATTCTCATCAGGATTTCTCCCGGGAAGCCAAAGTACTGCTTCTCCAGCTGGGACAGAGAGGTGTAGTCCCGCACCAGCACTCCCAGCGCGATCCCTGCAGACAGAAAGACACAAAGCACGTCAAGCTGAGTGCAAATGTGAAATTCTCCATTGTGCCTAATCTACACCAACCCCAAAACAAGCCAGGCTGAATGTACAGAGCTACATATTCCAATAATATCTCAAGATCAACTTCATTTACAATTACTAGACTGACTGTATCAAAAAACAAAGTGTCATCGCTGATCTTTAGAGGGATTTCACAGCTAGTGTAAGAGATTCCAAATCTTCAATCTCACTGACATTTCGAAAGGGTGCATTGAGAATAGCGAGCTGTAAATGCTTTGTGATGTTCAGGGCACAAATAATATTCCTGTATTTGTTACCAGATGCACAACACCAGATGTGCTGAATTAGCGGCAGCTGGTAAACTAAATAAATAAAAACATTTCAGACAAATGTGTCATTTGTGAGTTTTGGATCATCTCAGTTTCATTCTTTTATGAAGATGGATTTGGAAGTAGTCAGTTATATCAAATAAACTAAAAAGCTTTCCAACACACTTAATGAAATCTGGTGAATAACAAAGCAAATAACATTTATATGTGTTTCTGTTTCCAATGCCCTTCTATAACATCAGGCATAATTTTCAAAACGCTGCACACTTTTAACAAAAATCAGATCAAATGTGTGCTGATATGCAGTTGTCATTCTTTTATCCCTACTCAAAAATAATTTGTTATATATATATATATATAATGAAATAAAAGGCCACTTAAGTGTACTTAAAGAGAGACACTTTCATGACTGTTTCTTAAGTCACTTAAGTAGATTTCTAAAAACTGAACTTTGTAATGACGTCAAATTAAACGTTTTACTTTAAAGTGCATTATAAATAATTGTTTTAATAATGCTTTAAAGAAGTACACTTATTTTGATGTGTTGACTAACGTACTAAAGTACATTTAAAAAAAGTTTATTTTTTAATTGTAGTGTGTTATTTAATAATACATTTAAAGCCAATATTTTTAAAATGTATTAAATTGCAACTTCATCATTCCAAATGTTCAAAGACAATAAGTAATTATGAAATTATATATAAAAGTCCTACTTAAGTGACACACTTAAGTTCAGCTAATTGCATTTAATATAAATTCAAACTATAATACAATTTCATTTACTTTGAAATGAACATGCAATTAAGTGTCTGAAAACATAACATTCAGTTCACTTATATATTTTTATTCTAAAGTATATTATTTGTGTACGAAGTATGCTAAAATGTACTTCTTTTTCGCGCGGGATGGCTTCACAACTATTTGTATATCTAACATGCAATGCCATATCTGATATTCTCACTTTCAAGTACACATCCTGAAGACGTCTTTATCTAGTCTCTGTTGTACTGTAACATATCTTTATTACATTTTAGCATCATAATGATTATGGTGCTTATGACTGAGTAAATAAAAGATGTTATGAAACACTGAAAGAGTGATAGGCTTGACCTGCCTTTTGTTTTATTGTAGGTGACTGCACAAGCTTGCATGGCATCAAAAAGCGAATCTGTGTTTTGACCAGTTCACAAACATGGCCATATAAATCCAGAAAATAAAATAAACATAGCATAATTTACTTTGTATTAAACAAGCACAGGACTGAGAGTTTGTTATACATAAAACATTAACCGCTATTTTGATGATATAAAAATGCAATCAATAAATATTATGATAGCAGTATTGCAAAAGTGTATTCATTTTATATAAAAAATAGTACATGCCATCACTGCAGTCAAGACTTTTCTCATTGTTTTGTCAGTACATAATAGTGCATAATCTATGACCGCTGCTTAATTGCCTCACCGATCAGCTCAGAAATGCCCAATAGAGCAATAGTGAGATTTTATTGGACAGCCTATAAGTTCTGAGCATTTCTCCAAGCATTAAACCATTAATGTTGTGATGACTAAGCCTTCACGAACTGGCCAGTTTGTGGTAAGGCAAATAACTACTAATTTATGATTATTTACAATTGAATATACCATGCTTTTACCTTCAAGAATTGTACACATTTGCTATTATAAAGTGGTTGTCGTAAAGACTTTTTTGTATGCTTCTACACAAAAATGTACAGTATAGGGGAGAGTTGGCATTCGGGCAAAGTTGTCTCAGTAACTGTAAAGTTATACATTTTAATTACACAAATGCCCCAATTAAAACTGTATTAAATTATTAAATGCTGTGAATACTGGCCTCAAGATGCAAAAAAAGAAAAAACAAACAAACGCACATAATTAATGCTGGCATATATTAACACAAGTATGTGATGAGCATATATTTTAACAGAAAGGTTCAACTGTGTTCTCAGAAACTTCTCACTTGTGTTCTGTATATTGTGATTTATTAATTACGGACCTTAGTTTAGCCAATGATGTGCTTTGATTAAGTCACATGACATGCAGTTTTTTTTCTGTGGCGAGATTTCTGACAGACTGCCGTCTCTTGTCGGTAGTTGCTGAAAGCAAACTAAAACGTCAGTAACAAACAAGGACCAGTCCGTGTCACTTCTACAAAGAAAACTGTAAAAAGTTATGATGTTATGATGACATATTCACCTCTCAAAAAAGTTTTTGTTTACATAATATGTGCGTGTGTACTGTGTATATTTATTATGTTTATATAAATACACACACATGCATGCATTTATATATTGATGGATTTATTACAAACATGTAGCTTTTCGCTTCACAAGATGTTAATTGATGGACTACAACATCACTGTTATGATGTTATGATGACATATTCACCTCTCAAAAAAGTTTTTATATAATTAGTTTTTGGTAAATCATTCAAATGTATGTCCAAGCGGCAACACTGTGCAATAGTGGAATGCCATTATTACAATAGTTTAGCTAGCTAGCAAGGTCAGCTGCAATTTGTTAATTGATGGACTGGATTGCTTGTGGATTATTGTGATGTGTTTATCAGCTGTTTGGACTCTCATTCTGACGGCACCCATTCACTGCAGAGGATCCATTGGTGAGCAAGTGATGTAATGTAATTTCTCCAAATCTGCTCCGATGAAGAAACAATCTCATCTTGGAGCAAATTATCAGCAACTACTCATTTTTGTGTGAACTATTCCTTTAAATTAAGATCAACATATGTCCAATGAACCGTCTTTTTTTTCCATAACCATTAACTATGGGCATGTTCAATCAGCTTTTAGGAATTTAAACAGACTTTCTAAAAAAGCGAAGTCACTGGAGTGAAGTGTGACAACTAGCCCCGACCTCTTTACACAATTTGTCACTCCTTGTGTGAGATGAAACGCAGAGAGATTTTACTGTGTCATACTGGAAGTCTGGTCACGTTTCTCTGTGGCAGTAGTAAAATATCAAGACGCACACACACAGAGATCAATGCCTTCATTCATCACATTCACCCTTCAACACACCTGCAGATATGTGCATCGAACAAACATAAACACTTTAACTGCCCTTATTGTCAAACCAGCCATTGAATGATATCACAACGGCGTTGCAGATCCATCTAACAGCAAGCACAGACAGAGAAAATAAAACAACAGCACTGGACACATAATTAACGGCATGAGACGTGAAAGCGCACAGCGATGAAGCGAAATGCGCGATGCGTGGAAATGTGGCGCTCCAGCCCATCTTACCCAGTATCACCGAGCTGATGGTTGCTATGAGAATCCAGTTCCTCTTCAACAAGCCCTTCACATCCCTGCCTCTCCGCTCTTTCTTCCCCAGCATATCCATCACAGGCTATATGGAAAGGCGAGTGAATGTGGCGAGGCGTTTAGTCGCGGAGCGCCGGTGGAGAATGATGTGGAGCTGCTGTTGGGAGGGGGTGTGATCTGCTGCTGCTTCTGTCTGTGCCAGAGTCCCTTGGCTCTCTTGATAACCTTTGATCGCTCTTTTATTACAACTGGACCTCTGATTTACCGTCATTTCGTCTCATAGGACTATAAATGATGAGGTACAAAAATATTAGAATTTAGAAAGCACGAAATACCACTGACATATGTGCTGATGTTGCTATAACGTAATCTATATTGGTAGTATATTGTTAATATAAACATCGAATTCTTTCACTCAGTAGTTAAACATTAAAAATCTTTTATGTGTAGCCTAAGTAACATAATGTTTGGTCAGATTAACAATTAACACTTGTTGCTTAAAAGGGAAAGCACGTTCACACATTTGCTTTCTCAGATAGCCTACCTTTTTTGACAATAATTGTCTTTCTGTGACTTTTAGTCTGTTATTATCGGGGGGATGGGTGTTCATCTCCTATTTAACTGCTGTAATGTTTGTTTTATGGCACACTTTGAATTCTACATGTCTCTGTAAAGATATTAGACTACTAAAAATAGACGTACATTTTTTTTTCCAGGCAAAATACATACATGCAGGGATGGGCAGTATTACTATTTTGCATTTAAATACCTTTGAAAAAAAAAATCGAATGTAGGCTATTTTGCATTTGAATTAGTGCTGTCAAACGATTAATCGCATCCAAAATAAAAGTTTTTGTTTACATAATATGTGCGTGTGTACTGTGTATATTTATTATGTCTATATAAATACACACACATGCATGCATTTATATATAAAAAATATTCAATATATT
Source organism: Sinocyclocheilus anshuiensis (assembly GCF_001515605.1). Classification (NCBI taxonomy): domain Eukaryota; kingdom Metazoa; phylum Chordata; class Actinopteri; order Cypriniformes; family Cyprinidae; genus Sinocyclocheilus; species Sinocyclocheilus anshuiensis. The sequence goes on along the minus strand of NW_015542358.1, from coordinate 2,084,444 downwards.
TATATATAATATAAATTATATGAATATAAATATATACATGTAAATATTTTCAAAATATATACTGTAT
>NW_015542358.1:2083134-2084324 GCF_001515605.1 Sinocyclocheilus anshuiensis | reverse complement strand
AAAAGTTTTTGTTTACATAATATATGTGTGTGTACTGTGTATATTTATTATGTCTATATAAATACACACACATGCATGCATTTATATATATATATATATATATATACGTTTATATATTTAATATATTTATATATTATATAATTTCTAAGAATATAAATATATACACGTAAATACATGTAAATATTTTCAAAACATATGCTGTCTTTATATACATAATAAATATACACAGTACACACATATATTATGTAAACAAAAACTTTGATTTTGGATGTGATTAATCGCGATTAATCGTTTGACAATACATGTAATCTTAGTATTTTTGTATTTTCAAAATATATAAAATACTTTTTGCCAATCAACCTCTTTCCTGCAGGCAGTATTTCAAATACATGTGTTTGAAATACTATTTGTATTTAAATACCTATGTATGTTGTACTATTTAAATACATTTAATTTGAGTATTTTTGTATTTAGTATTTTTGTATACTTGTTGATACAGGAAATCAGCAGTCTAATAAAGAGGTTGATTGGCAAAAAGTATTTTATGTATTTTGAAAATACAAAAATACTAAGATTAAATGCAGTCTATTTAAATACAAAATAGTATTTTGTATTTCAAATACATGTATTTGAAATACTGCCCATCCCTGCAAACATGCATGCATATACATACATACATACATTTGATGTATTATTTGTATTGAATGTGCACTTGTGTACTTCAAATTGTAGAAGTAGGCTACTTTTTTTAAATACTGTACTTGCAGATAATATAATATTATCTTTCATGACTAATGAAAGATAATATTTGAATATTTGAATCTTTCATACTTTCATGACTATGTTCCTGAAAACACTTTTTAAAAATGCACTTTGTAATGTCAAATTAAAAGTTTTACTTTAACGTACATTTTTAAGTCATTATGTTTTAATAATCTTTTGTCATAAAGAAATGCACTTATTTTGATAGTTGACTATCATGCACAAAACATACTTTTTGCTGTACTGCTTTATCCTGCTTAAGTGGGTCAAAAAAGCACTCTATTGCACATGTAAATGTAAATTTATTATGTCTGTATAGGTCTTTTATTACGTTTTTAATTGCATTTAATTTGAGTTATTTGAATACTTCAACAAACTAACTGGAAATGAAATAATATATATATTGAATTTATAAATGTGTATGTACA
>NW_015542358.1:2053963-2083028 GCF_001515605.1 Sinocyclocheilus anshuiensis | reverse complement strand
TGTCCTCATTTGTAAGTCGCTTTGGATAAAAGCATCTGCTAAATGACTAAATAAATAAATAAATATTAATGTATAAACGTTAATATAAATGTGAACATTATAACATTATAAACATTTAACATTGTAAATGTTTTAACGTATATTATTTTAATTATAAATACTGTTTTTAAAGGTATGCTAAAGTGTACTTCTTTTTTTTAACAAGGGTCTGTAAAGATTACATATTAATTTCTTCAAACAAAGGTGCAAACACCCACACACACCACACACACACACACACTCTCTCACCACACACACACACACACACACACACACACACACACACACACACATGCATGAAGATTCAGCTTTCATATGAGTTATTGTGAGACACTACAGTTTGGATATAAATGTACACTGACAAAAAAAAAGTACCATGCAGTAATTAGCTCTCGGATGAACATGCTAACCATTTAGATCCATACTATGTATCGAAGTACCATCACCATACCATAATACAGTAATGAAAGGGTAGTCAACAGTTTCAAACCACTTAAAAAAAAAAAAAAAAGCGGTGACTATCAGTGTGTGTGTGCCAGACAAATACCTCTCACCATATTTATCTGTATACTAAACACAGCTACAGTGAACGCTGCCATTCTGTGCTGAGTGCTGTTGTGGCACTGCTATTATATATTACAAATGTCAACTTTCATTTAATGTCAGTTTACTGAGGACAGGCCATTGCAACTGCATTTGTTTCTGAGCATGCTTGTACAAATGAAATGATACAATATAATTCACTGATAATACATATAATACAATATATATTGAACTTTACTAGTGTGTGTGTGTTGTGTTTGCAGCTGAAGAGCTAGTGCAGTGGTAAAGAGAGCATGCTTGCTTTTTTAATAATATAAAGTAAAATGCACATCTGATAAAGCAATAAGCTCACAATAATTAGCTGGTATAATTATTTATATAAGTACATTTTATTACATTACATAGTTGTAATCGACCAGTCTTCTTGTAGAATGTAATGCAATATATAATGTGATATTAATGTTGCAATTAATAGTTAATTGAATAGTTTAATTGTTAAGTTAACAGTTTATAGTTCATGCTTTGCCAAATCGTGTAATAGGCTATATTTAAATAGCTGACAAATAACAACCAATCCAACTGCACTAAATCTGAATTCGTCAATACATTCAATAACTCATGCTGAACATGTTGAAATTAACAAATAAACATTTTTTTTTTTTACAAATCTAACAGGTCATTAGTGTTTCATAGAAGGGTGGGAATCACCAAAATTAAATTCTACATAATTAAATGTGTTTTTGTCCATATTTAACCAATTTAGGTACTGCTGAATTTGCATGAATGGATATGGAGCTGTATAATATATTTTAATGATATTAATATATATTACACCATTGTAATTTTTATTTTCAGTTACAAAATCACGAAGGAATATATCGGGTATTTTCCAAACGTACAACTGCACATTGCTTTGATCATTTACTTCACAAAAATGTCCAGTAGAGGGCGTAATATTATTATTTAGTGGCGTTTTCCTACCTGTTGTTTTCTAAAATTGATCAAAAAATTAAAAGCCATAAAATCCACCAGTGCATGGGGCTAAAAGAGAGTTTATATTAATAGCATATGTTCTAAGTAAAATGAATGATATGCAACTACTAACTATATTTAAGCTGTATGATAGATAGATAGATAGATAAAACTTAATCGAAATAAAAAGTAACAAACAGCTTTACTGACCACGTGATGACGTAATTACGTCATGACGCACACGAATCACTGAATTGAAAGCGAACCACTCGAAAGAACCGATTCGCGTAAACGAGTCAGACTTCCCATCTCATTTTTTTTTTTAATTGCTTGAAGAACATAAATACCAAATAAATAACAGTAAGAAAAATCGTAATACAATTCTAAGAAGTCCAAATAGCAGCATAACAAAAAATACATAGATAAACAAAATAAACATAACAGGAAAAGTGTTTCTAATACAGAAAACAAAGACAATAGAAATACAAGACAATACAAGGGGCTTAATCATCAAAAAATACCTTCAAAAGATTACATAGTTTAAGGGCTTTTTTACCCATCTCATATTTGAGTTGTAACACAAGCAACGTGACTCGAGCAAACCCCCCAAAGGGCGTGGCTTGTTTTAACTACAACGAAGTCCACCAATCAGCGTCGAGACTAGAACCGTCTGTGCGGATCACAAACCAATCAGGTGAGAGGAAGGCGGGGCTTCACCGCGCTCGTCTGCTGTGCGGAGAATCAAACAGCTCGCTCACTAGAAGGAAGTGCATCTGAAGTGCCGCTGTATTTATTTTGATGCACATGAGCGTTCATCTCTTCGGGTAAAATAACGTAATCCCCGACATCAGCACAGAGGGGTTTCACCCGGTTGTATGCATCTCCCCGGTAACGTTACATGTACTGTAGCGGTAGAGGCTGTTTTCACCGGAGCAGCGTGGGTTAAGGTGGGCCTTGCCCGGATATCTGTCTGACAAGCGAACCAAAACCGATCCGGTACCCGCCTCAAGATAACCAGCGCACTCAGTCCTCCAGAGACTACACTTGGAGCCCGTTTGGACTATCACACACACACTAGCCAGATGGGTAAGTAAAGCGAAACATGGCGATTTGCAGATATCTGCTGAAGAATATGAACTCCTCATGATCTGTAATTAATATTGAACGAATTTACAAATGATAAATGCACACTAGTGAGTGTGTGAGTGGCTCAGGCAGTAACTAATGGTTTTGAGGCACAACCTGAGCGTGTTCACATTATGTGCTTTGGACAAACTTATTTTGAGAGCCCATCCTTCAGAGAGAGGCTGTGATGTAACGTTGCCATGGATTATTAACAAATGCACAACAGGACCACACATGCTCATCATCCTGCATCCTTCGTTTTTGGGCTAATTATATTCCTCTGGCTTGGTGAGATGATCACCGGTGCCTGAAGAAAATGAGTATTTAAATTTGCAGTGCATCTAGGAAATGAAGTTTGGCATTAATAACATGTCTCATATTTCTTAGACATCCCCAGTGCATCCTAGTCTTGTGTGATTGACAGCCTGTGATGTAATACTTGACTCAAATATGCGAACTAGATGCTGGGAGATCAGTGCATGTGTGGTGAACTGAATGTGCATGTCAAATTGATTCAAATGAATGTGAACAATCTGGATCATGAAACAGTAAGATGGTGAGTCGGCAGAAAAGGAGGTCACATATAAGCAGACATAAGCTAAATATTCTGATGGAGGGATGGGCTGCGGTGTGTGTTTGGGGCAGTGATTTTCAACCTTTTTTTTGTCTTATTTGCTCCAGCAGTAGGCACAAGTACCATTATTCGACAAAATCATAAATATGTTCGTATTAATCGAATTAATCGCAATTAATTGCATCCAAAATAAAAGTTTTTGTTTACATAATATATATGTGTGTGTAGTGTGTATATTTATTATGTCTATATAAATACACACACATGCATGTATTTAAGAAAAATATGTTATATTTATATATTAAATGTATTTATCTGTTATATAAATATATACATGTAAATATTTTCAAAATATATACATGCATGTGTGTGCATTTATATATGCATAATAAATAAACACAGTACACATACATATATTATGTAAACAAAACCTTTTATTTTGGATGCGATTAATCGTTTGACAGCACTAGTTCTTATTAGCTGATGTTATCATTTATATTATTATTAATATCATATGTATTCTGCTACGTTTGTCATCTATGCAAGTTTTAGGGTTTAAACGCAGTATTTTATTTTCTTTCGTTAAAGGGATAGTTCAACCAAAAATTCACCCTCATGCCATTACAGATCTGTATGGCTTTCTTTCTTGAAAAAAAGAAGAAGCTATTTTAAAGAATGTTCCTTTGACTTCCATTTTATGAACAAAACGCTGACAGATTTTTCAAAATATCTCATATGATATGAAACAGACATTGCAAGTTTTACTGATTTTTTACTGAAAAGCTTTTATTTTCATTACAGATTACAAAGTAAAACTGTAAAAAAAATGCATGAATGAATAATTCACAATATGATCAGTAACATGCATCAAGAAAATAAATAGGATCAATTCTGAGATCATGCCGACTTGAAAATAGAGCTGAAAAAAAAGTGAGATTAATCAGTTAAAAATTTTTTTTGTTTGTTTTAAGAGTCGGCATGAAATGTAAATTCACCTATTTTCTGAATGCATGTTTTTAATGTTATTGTGAATTATTCATCCATGCATATGTTCTTTTTTTGATAATTCTTAATCAGAATATCCTAAGTTGGACTTCTGGTGAAAACGACAGACTTCTTTCTGGTGACTTCTGGTGCCCGCCCCTCTCTTACGATCGACTGTAAGCTTGCATTCAGATCTGCCTCCATCCAATGGACAGAACCAAATTCCCACCCGAAATTTTTTTCTGCTACACTCAAAGGAACGTCACAATACAGTAGCCAAAACTGCTCTAATAATACGACCATCTCTGGAAAAGGTCTGTTGCTACTTGTGCCACTACAAATGTGAAGCCACCTCAACAACCAGTCAGTCAAATGTCACTTTTATGGAGGAGCGCTTTCCTTTTTAATCTTTTAAAACTCTGCTAAAATCTGCTAAAATCTCTGATAACAAGTATCCATATATTTCTTCGTATACATCGGAAAATGTAAACTGTTTAAAACTCACTACAGATATGCATTGTATGTTTATTTATTTAATTCATTGCATTGTTTTCCTTTTAAATAAATTAGTTAAATATAATCTAATGTTAAGTGTATAATGTTTATTAAACAGCTGTTCCACCCTTTTAAAGGAATAGTTCGTTTGGCTAGCTTTAGCTAACATGGGCACAAACACAGTTGTCTGTAAAGTAATAGCCTAATTGTCCATCCTGCCACTAACCATTAATTGAATGAAAAACACTTATTTTCATTAAAATAACACATTTTCGAATGCTTACCTTGTCTAAAAGCGATTTCCTTGGGCCACGGACCGTCTTCACACTCGAAGCGATAATGGCGGATGGCAAAACGCTGGCTGGCGCGAACAAGGAGTTAGTTGATGTGACGTCATGTGGTCACATGACATGAAAACTTCTGGTTTAAAGTAAAAATACTACTCAAGTCAAATTGTTGCTTTTAATTTGTTCTAGGGGGTTCGTTATTTGCTTTAAGGCAAACTGAACAAAACAGGTTTAAACCAGAAACCATGATTTTCACTTAGTCCAATGTAAAAATGCACTTTAAATGAACAACACAGTAGTTTCACTTTTTTCAGTGCATGTTGTTCCAAACCTGTATAAATTTCTTTCTTCTGTTAAACAATAAAGAACATATTTTGAAGAATGTTGATAACTGAACAGTTGCTGGTATCCATTGACTTCCATAGTATTTTATTCCCACATATATAGATGTCAATGGGTACCAGCAACTGTTCAGTTACTAACATTCTTCAAATGATCTTCTTTTGCGTTTAATAGAAGAAAGAAACTCATACAGGTTTGAAACAACATGAGGGTGAGTAAATGATGGCAAAATTGTTATTGAAAAATGTTGTGTGAATTATTCCTGTATTTTAATTTAAATGTGTGCATTTTCTGATGATATATCAAAATCGTCTTCCATTGTGATGACCTGTACTTCTACATATCTTTAGATCATCGCAGTGCCAGTGAACACATCTGCAATCTCTCTGCACTGTGTAAATAATGAGTGACGTATACGCGCGACAGATTGCTTCCGCACATATCATAGATATGTATAGATGCCCTATTCGACCGCTCCAGATACGTTGACGCGTCTGCCATTTTGGAACGTATCGTGGCCCATAGAAACAGTCACTAATGAGGCACCTACTTATATATCTATGTCTACTATGCCAGAGCATGTACACGCGTCACGCGCCGGATGAGACATGATGAGATTGTGAACACGCTCAGACATTGCGCGTAAAAAATGTCAGAGATAAAAAATGATATAAATACTGTTCAGTTTCTTGCACAGACCGATCGTTTCGTGTCTTACGCCCTCAATGTATCGTCACGAGCCGCAGGGTTTAATTTGGTTTTGTCTATGTATGTTGTTTTTTTTTTTTACTTTCGAAGCCATGGAGCCCATTGACTGCCATTATAAGACTGATAGACTGCAACGGTTTGAGTTAAAAATCTTCATTTGTGTTCATTTTTGGGTGAACTATCCCTTTAAGGTAATTCATTTTGTTTGCACGCTACTATTTTGGCCGAGTTTGGTATAATTGCAACATATTAATTTACACCAAAAGCGTGTTTGTCTGGATTCTGTTACCCCCAACTGCAGTTTTTTATTATTTTAACATATGAAAATTTTTAAGTAATTTTAGCTGTTTTTAACAATTTGTCATTCAAATTCACTTTCCAAACGAACACAAAGAAGACACAACCATCTTGTGTAGAAAATTCCACCAAATATTTATTTATTTTTTGCAGAAAACACTTTTTTGTTTGATTTTATTTTTAATGAAACTTGGAGCTGGTTTAATTAGTATTTTTGTATACGATAGTAGTTATGCTTTATGCAGGAGTATGATGTAGTTAATTTGCAGCTGAAAGTTCTTGGGAATTTGTGCTTTTATTTCTTTTTTCTAGACTAAATATAAAGTAGACGGGTGATTTGACGATAGATCTGACTCATTGTCTCTGTTGGCCTTTATCTCGACTTGATTTGTTGGAGTCCGTTAATGGAACGAAGGCTTCATTGGCTTTAACCATCCCCAGAGTGACAAGTATATTCGAGAATCACCATTCACACTTTAATTGGCTTCTTTCTGCCCTTGTCATATTAGTTGAGCTCTTCTACCTATTAAAAGAGCTTCCAATCATGACAGATGTTTCTGTGAATCAAACAGTAGAGCATGGCACCTGCCAAACACCAAGGTCATGGGTCAAGTTCCCAGATAATGCATGAAAACTTTGGATTAAAGCATCAGCAAAATGAGTGTAGTATGATGAGTTATGGGACCCGAGATCTGGACTCGACCCTGTTAATCTCAGTGCTTAGTGCTTACTGTCAACCCTTGCACTGTCTTAATGAAGTTAAGGCAAAAAGGCAATAACTTGGGTTTGTCTTACAACATACAGATTGTAAGACAAACTTTTTTATTAGTAATTCTGTATAGTCGTCAAATTAATGCTGTAAAGCATGAAATAACTCAAAAACAAAAACAGAACAGTTTATTGAACTATTAGACAAAACATTGAAAAAAAATCTAGAAAAAAGTTTGCATATGTTTTTTATTGAGTATCATATTTGATACATAAGGGTTTTATGGCTCATATATATAGTATGATATAAGAGAATATGGAGCGCATACTTGAGGAAAAAAAACATATATATAATCTTTTATTTAGAGGCCCAAACTGAGCAAAATTATGGAATAAGGTGCAGTTTTTGATATTAATATGGCCATAAATTAAGAAGAAATTATGATAGCTTGTTGAGTAAATCAAATGCATGTAAATATAATGTCACTATACTCAAAAGCTGCTTTAAACGCAAAGGATGGTCACACCAAATGTTGCTTGAATTTAGTTAATAGAAGTTAATTGATAAAGAAAATCTATTTACGACATTATTTTTGACAGTATCCTCATTTTACAGCATTTGTTTCTTGAAGCGTCTTGGAGACGCTGCCACAGTTCTTCTGGATTTAGTCTGTCTCAGTTTGTTCTGTGTCTTCATGTCATTCAATGCAATACAATGATGATAGAGAGATGAACAAATAAATGTTCCTCAAAACTGATGTTTTATATCTGATACTCACAAAAGAATACATTTTTTATTTGATTTTTTTAGAAAATGATGTTATTAGTTGTATATAATATAATTGATTTGGGCTCCTTTAGAACACCGTGCCTTATAAAAATATGTGTTTTGTCGTTTCATGATTTTGTGCAATTGTAAACTATTGAAGAGATAAAGCTGTCCATTATTTCTCGTCTATCAGCGGATAACCTGAGCGAAGCCCTGAAGACGCTGAAGCTCTTGTCGGCAGACAGCACTTCAGACAGTGTCGAGGGCTGCTTGGACTGCTTGCTCAAAGCTTTGGCCCACAATAGTAAGTCTGCATGTCTTTTATATAGCTGTTCATTTTCCTCATTCCTTACAGCATCAGCTGAAATAAAGAATAATTGAAAAGGGCAGGAGCCTTGAATTAAGGACAGCTTAGGCCTCTTATGTTTTATATTCAGATTATTCAAGGATGCAGGATTGAACTAAATCCATTTTGTTGATAAAAACCTTGCAGCTATTTTTTATTCTGCTGTGTCACATTGGCAAGAAAAAAGTAGCCAACTGAAAACGTGATTAAAAATAAAATAAATGGAAAGCGTCAGTTAAAATGCAATTAAATGATCAAGCTTATTGTTTCACTAATGACGTTTTCAGGATGCTGCAGTATTACTTGAATTCTGCCCAGCTTATTCTTGCCAAAAAATGCCAGTTTAGACCGGAAAAGACTGTCTGATTAAGTTTTATGTATCATTTAGTGGTGAGATTAGAGATCATTTTGAGAAAAAAGAAAAATAAATAATTATATATAGAAAAGAAGTGAGTAGACTTTGTGATCGGTATTTCTGTCTGTCCAAAAGTAATAAACATCACTACATAAACACAACTCAGAAAACAAATTAGAAAATATGGTTCTGCTTGTGGATGTCTAGTTTATTTAAAAGACTGTAAGTTCAGTCCTTAGTTCTGCTTATTGTATCAACCTTGTAAATCAGTGTTATTTTAGTATTATTATATACTGTTATAGTATTCATTAACATTTTAAATTAATTTTAATTTTAGTATGTTTGAATATTTTTTAAGTGCTTTTGTCATTTTTATTAGTTTTTAAAATATTTTTCTTTAATTCTATTCTATTTAATTTCAGTTTTATTAATTGAAATACTTCAACTTTTATTTCAGCTAATTGCCAAGGCAACATTTTACATTTTCTTTTAAGTTTTTAAAATATAATGTTTATAAACACGCTTTACTAAATCAATACTAAATTAAGCACGACCCATTTTGCAAAAGTCACGTTACACGATTTTACTGATTTGCACGTGAAATTGGGCTTTTATGGAGGAATGAAAGCGTAGCGCTGGAAAAGGTGCAGAATGGGGCGCAATAATCGTTTTATCTAGATTATTGTATTTTCATAACCGTTGGAGGCCAAAATCGAAACTGTTATTCGATTAAGTTTCAATTGTTCACAGGTTCAATATGGACCTGTCAGACCAAAATCACCATATCTAGACTAGATGTCATGTGTTTTATTTCAATAATGCTTCACTTCCTGGGTCACTGCTTGTGGACTGAATCTGAAACCTTTGTGTTTGCAGGTCAGATCCTTTCTGATAATCATATAATTTACTGATGTTCCTCGCTCTGTTTTCAGATGTTGAGACCAGTGGAAAGATCCAGGAGATGGGTGTTCTTGCCATGATACCCGCTCTTCTGTCTGCGCAGAACTCGTGTACACCAAAAGTAGCCAACATCATTGCAGAGGTGGCCAAAAATGGTAAGTGCTCCTGCATCGCCAGTTGTTGCTTCCTACATCATTTCGGACTTACTGACACCTAGTGGTGTGGATGCAGCTTCACGCAAAAGTCAACAATGGCATAAACCAGCCTATGCTGACAAGGAGATACTCATATTTACAACACAATACAGTCCAAACCATTGTCACTTCCCATTGCCACCACGGGTCGACAGTGGGATGTGTAGGGATGTTTGGAGGACTGGAAAAGGAGGAAGTATGAGGAAAAAGGAAAAGGGAGGAAAGGAATCAGGAGGAGGAAAGAAGAGGGAAAAAGAAGGAGAAGGGGAAAGAGGAAAGAAAAGGGAGGGGAGAGGGAAAGGGGAAAAGGAGGGAAAGGAAAGAATCCTGAATCCTAAGGCGGGTGTGCTAGGCTTGCGTGCTGGACGTCCCTGTCTTCCCCCAGGGTTTAAATGTGGGTATCCTTGTCAGTGGGCAAATATTTTCATTATTATTATTATTATTATTATTATTGATATTATTATTATTGGGAAGAGGAGGAGGGGGAGGGGACGAGGAAGGAAAGTGAAAATACTTCACAAAGAAATGAATACTCTCAACATCCACAATACTCAACACTCCCAACCTAGATATAAATGTGAGTTCTTTCAATTCGATAATCCAGCCCTCCAATGAAGCTAATTGAAAAGTCCTGCTATAATAGTATCCCAATGATAATAAAATAACACTGGGCTCGTGTTATGCCATTTATTTAGGCTACTGATATAACTGAAATCTACATTTTGCGCGTTCATGATTTTTTCCCTTTTTTCCCCTCAAAAGTACTGTTCAGTTCTTCAGAGATATATTTTTGTACTGAAAAAAAAAACCCCTGAGTGAATCTTTAAGAAAGATTTAGGTAATAAAAATAACTGCCATTGTAATAATCAGTGTCTTCATTTTTGTGAGTTCAGAGTCTTAATATACTGCCTTTATTTCACTAGCCTTAGTACAGCTCTATATTATCATTCCTAATAGAAACCTGTTTTAAAATAATAAAATAAACCTGTTTTGCCACTCAGGTCTGTTTGTTTGTGTCTGCTATTCTCTGCTTCTTCTCCCCCAGTTTCACTGATGCTGCAGTCAAGTCTGTGGCCGTTCATGCATGTCTTTATTACTGCTATTGACATGTAAGCTATAAGATCAGCGCGGCAGAACCATTCGATCTCAAAACAGACAAACAGATTAAAATTGAGTTGACTCATAAACACACCGCACTACGCGTGATGCAGTCCTGAGATAGGCAGTGCTATATGAGAAAATGAATATTTATAACTGCAGTAAGCACTTTTAATTTACTACTCTTGATAAAATTTCATTTTTCTGCATCTAACAATTGTTTTGAAAGTACAGTAAGTGTCAATTATTGCTTTAATTTATCAATTAAATGGCTAAAAAAAAATAAAATAATAATATGTGAATGTATGCTGTACAGAAAAGGAATTTTAAATATAAATGTGTTATTAATATTAATATTATATATTAATATTAGTGCTGTCAAACGATTAATCGCGATTAATCGCATCCAAAATAAAAGTTTTTGTTTACATAGTATATGTGTGTGTACTGTGTATATTTATTATGCATATATAAATACACACACATGCATGTATATATTTAAGAAAATTATGTTACGAAATATATTTAATATATATAATATATATTATATTTATAATATAAATTATATGAATATAAATATATACATGTAAATGTTTTCAAAATATATACTGTATGTGTGTGTATTTATATATACATAATAAATATACACAGTACACACACATATATTATGTAAACAAAAACTTTTATTTTGGATGCGATTAATCACGATTAATCGTTTGACAGCACTAATTAATATTAATTGCATGTAGGTTTTTTCATTAAAAACATGCATTACTTACATTACATGATTTAAATATAAAAGTCATCATTTTTATTAGCGGTTTTATTACACTGCCTGTAAAATATTTTAAATATGTGAAGATTTTAAAGGGATAATTCACCCAAAAATGAAAATGAAAATTCAGTCATCATTTACTCACCCTCGTGTCGTTTCAAACCTATAAGACTTTCGTTCATATTCAAAACACAAATGAAGACGTTTCTAATATTCTGTCCACCCATTAAAAGTCTAGGTAATTAACATTTTCAAGCTTCAAAAAGTACATAAAGACATCATAAAAATAATCCATATGAATCGAGTGGTTTAACCCAAGTCTTCCGAAGAAAAACAACCGTTTCATATGAGCAACAGATTTAATTTGTCATTAATGTGATTAGTGCTGTCAAAAAATTAATTGCGATTAATTGCATCCAAAATAAAAGATTTTGTTTGCATATGTATGTACTGTGTATATTTACTATGTATGTATAAATTCACACACATGCATATATTTAAGAAAAATGTTATGTTCATATATTAAATACATTTATATATAGCAAATTATGAGTATAAATATATACATGTAAATATTTTCAAAACATACTGTATGTGTGTATTTATATATATACTTAATAAATGTACACAATACACACGCACATATTATGTAAACAGAAACTTTTATTTTGGATGCGATTAATTGTGATTAATCGTTTGACAGCACTAAATGTGATCAAATATTGTAAATGTGTTTGAGATTCAATTCTTTATATTTATATAATATCATAATATTTATAATATTTCACATGTATTTTGCTTTTATGAGTGTACCATTTGCCAGTTTTGACTGTTTTTGGCAGCGTTATTCTCCGTGGATGTCTGTCTTTTCAAAATCCAATCACAGATGTGATGTTAACAGGGTTGAATAACAGCTTGGCAGACTAAACTAGAGTACAGGAGAGCTTTCTGTGTGGAGCTGAGAATCTATTTTTCCTTTTTGCTTTGTAGACGTAATTTCAGTCTGTTTTTGAACTCTGTTTGACAGAACCAGTCATTCGCCGTCAGATAAGTTACCTCGTTTATGCAACAGCAAATCAGCAATTACATTTATTGTGTGAACACATTCTGTGTAATTCTGTGTTCTTTGATCAGCTTAATTAGTCTCTCTGATCACTGGTTTTTAAGTACTAAATCTTTAAAAATATATAAATAAATAATTGTTATTTTTTAAATTTGATTTAATTAACTTTATTAAATATTTACAAGGCTCTGGTATTTACCAGCCTGGTTTACATTACGCAGGCTCAACCTGCAGTCCTGCAGAGTCGGTGTGCTTCATCACCTAAAGGTTTTAGTCTAATTACACAAGTGTTTTTTTAGAGCACACTTCAGACAGATAGAACTGGGGTTTGGAAGTGTATGGAGAGTGCCTGAGATAAAAAGGTTAAAATAATGAATGGCCTTTTAGCAGTTTGCTAGGTAGCTAATGACAGTGGCCTGCTGGTGTGCCAGATCTCTGGCAGATCCTGCTGGCATTCGGCTGTCAGCGTTCCTCGGGGAACATCTGCGTTTCATCTGCAACGTCTCCAGCACTTTCTAACAGGAGCAGGATATATTTTAGGATTTAAGTGATGCATTTGCTACAGTACGGTTTACTGCGCTGTTACTGTGGTGCATTGATTATGGTAATTCCTTAGCACCTGTGTTGTTGTTGTTGTTAACTAAAACTATTAAAAATGGTTAAATAAATAAAATTAAATTTTTTATTTTAAATGTGACTTCTTTTTTTAATTTAATTTAAGATGTAATTATATTAATACTAAATATATTAAAATGTATTAATTGAATTAAAGCTGAAATAAAATCTACATATTAGGTGAAACACTTGAACTTGTGCACTAAACCTTCCATAAGAAGCCATTATTTACATAATTTCTCTGGAAATTCAATCATTTACAAACATTTAAACATTCAAAATATTAAATATTTTTTGTTTAGTTCAATTTTTTGAAAATGTGACTGATGCTGCTTGTCAGTGTTGTAATGTTGACTAAAATGAAAACGTTTATTTATTTACGCTAATTCAAATAAATCTGAAATAAAAAAGTATATAAAGAGTAGATTAAAAAAATGACATTTAAAATCTTAAATGTTGCATTGGCAGCTAACTGAAACCTGAAAGTTGAAGTACTAAAATTACTCAAATTAAAACTGAAATAAAAATAAAATAAAACTAAAAAGAAATATTTAAAAGCTAATAAAAATGACAAATGCACAAAACAAAATTACTATAACTTGTACCAAATTAAAAAGAAAACTGAAAATAGAAAAATAAAAGCTAATTTAAAATATTAGGATACCAAAATAGTAGTAAATAACATGATACAGTGTACTAAATGATTATTACATTCATATACCATGGTAACCTAAAAGAGAACTGAGGTATTACAATCTAAAACATGGTAATACCTCGGTACCATTTACATCAAAATATCTAGTCATCAATTCTAAAAGAATACAAACAAATTGCTACTTGGATGGAATAAGAATTAAGATAAATTACTATGCAATAGTAACATTTATCCAGTAGGATTTTAATTGATTGTTAGAGGATTCTTTTTTTGATCCCTTTATGGCTCAAAATGTTGGTATTTCCTAGTGGTGTGCAATATCATACCGTCCACGATAATACCGGAATAAATTTTTACATGATAAAAAAAGTGTCATATCGCGATATCAGTGATATAGCAACGCGATGACGTATGGCGGATATACATTCCCTAGCGCACACAACAACAAGTGAAATTGAAAGTGACGTGACATGTGGCCAAGTATGGTGACCCATACTCAGAATTAGTGCTCTGCATTTATCCCATCCAAACTGTACATTCACTCCCCCCACCTACAATCCCTGCCGGTACGAGACTCGAACCAGCAACATTTGGGTTACGAGTCCGACTCTAACCATTAGGCCATGACTTCCCCGACAACAACAACAAAGACAACAACAACACCACAAACCCAATAGGTGTGTTCAACTTGAAGCAGCGCTGCGCAGACTGATCGGTGTATGACATTAAAGTATTGTGAGAGTGGTTCTAGAGCATATTCGAGCACACACTCTTACCTTCAAAAATAGGTGAGGCGCCTATCTTTAGCGAAGCAGCGCGGAGAGCCGCTTCTGGGACGCTTCTGAAACGTGCCGCGGCGCCGCTGGTGTAAACACAAGCATTGACTAGAGTGGCCGTGTCGGAGCCGTAACGCACCGCAGACGCGTGCAGTGTAAATAAGGGGTAAGTCACTCTTGTGGTATTTTGACGTCGTACACCGATCGATCTGCTTCAAGTCGAACACACGTGCATAAAGAGCACTAGTTGAATCTACCACACAGATATCTACTGCACAGATATACTGATTTTAAAGGATAAGCTCACTTTTAGAATAAAAATTTCCTGATAATTTACTCACCCCCATGTCATCCAAGATGTTCATGTCTTTCTTTCTTCAGTCGCAAAAAAAAAATTTTTTTGAGGAAAACATTCCAGGATTTTTCTCCATATAGTGGACTTCAATGGTGGCCAAAGATTTGAAAGTCCAAATGCAGCTTCAAAGGCCTCTACACGATCCCATCCGAGGAATAAGGGTCTTATCTAAAACAGCTAAAACCAGCCTAAGCTGGTTGCCTGGTCTTAGCTGGTCAGCAGGCTGGTTTTAGAGGGGTTTTGGCCACTTAAAACCAGCTACTTCCAGCTTAAACCAGCTAAGACCAGCCAACCAGCTTAGGCTGGTTTTAGCTGTTTTTTTTTCACCAGGGTATAGCGAAACGATCGGTCATTTTCTTAAAAAAATTTAATATTTATCCACTCTTTAACCACAAATGCTCACGTGACATAGACGACCCAGTGTTTACAAAGCGAACATGCAAAAAAAAGTCATTGCCCTTTACAAAAAAGGTAAAACAGCGATGTCAGATGATTTTAAAGTTGGAGGAGAAAATGAGATGGAGTTTTTAACCGAAGTACAAAGACGAAGAACTAACAGCGCATGACCTTTATAACAGGATTGCGTGATGTGTGAAGACGCATATCGCAGAGCTAGAGCAAGCCGAGCATTTGTGGTTAAAAAGTGGATAAATATATATATTTTTTTCCAGAAAATGACTGATCGTTTCGCTAGATAAGACCCTTATTCCTCGGCTGGGATCGTGTAGAGGCCTTTGAAGCTGCATTGAAACTGCATTTTGGAAGTTCAAATCGCTGGCCACCATTGAAGTCCACTATATGGAGAAAAATCCTGGAATGTTTTCCTCAAAAACCTTAATTTCTTTGCGACTGAAGAAAGCAAGACATGAACATGGATGACATGGGGGTGAGTAAATTACAGTGTTGGGAAGTAACTAGTTACATGTAACTAAATTACGTAATTTAAAATGTTAATGATTACAAAAGGGGGTTACATCTGATTTTTGTTTTCACACACATACAGATTTGATTGATTTCTTTCATAAATTGCAGTGAATGCACTAATATATGAGACGCCAATGTTTCAGTTTAGGACACAGAATAGGACACGTGCTTATTCGATAACTGTTTTATTTCCTATTTGGGTATATATATATATATTTAGATTAACTGTTTTTTCCAAGACATTGTTAGATGCCAGTGTTTTCTGTCATAGCTATGCACAGATTTGATTTCAAAAACAGTATCATAGCTACTAAACTATTTCTTGTTATGGTTTTAAATCTGTATTTAACCTCAGAATGATCTCAAAGTAAGTCTGATTTTGTGGTGGCTGTGCTTTAAAATTAAATTATTATAATCTTAATTCAAGGGATGAAGGATTTGGAAAGTGATAGTAATCAGTGTTGAATACTACTGTAAGGTTAACCCTGCCTGCTTTACATGTTTGAAAATGATTAACAGTTGAAAACATTAGAAATGTAGAAAAGTAATCAAATGTAATCAGTTACATTAATAAAGTAATTGAAATAGTTACACTACTTATTACATTTTAGATAGGGTAGCTTGTAATCTGTAACCTATTACATCTCCAAAGTAACCTTCCCAACACTGGCAAATTATCAGCAGGTTTTTATTCTGGAAGTGAACTTGTGCTTCAAGTCAGTCAGTGTTTATCTGATTGAGCTGAAATGGTTTTATTTCTCTGCAGAATTCATGAGGAGCCCGTGTGTGGAAGCAGGACTCATTCCTCCTCTGGTTCAGCTGCTAAACTGTAAGGACCAGGAGATACTGCTCCAGACGGGACGAGCCCTCGGCAACATCTGCTACGACAGCCGTAAGTGCCCATTATCGCTCCCTCAGCCTTTTTCCGGCCCCGCCGCATCTACTGTGAGGTATCTCCGAGTGTCTGGGATGATCTGAAGGGGAGCTGCTGCTACAGTTGTCTGAATGAGTGACATGAGGAGGGCAGAGCAGCTGATAGCTGAGTGAGAAGATGTCTAGCTAAACTTTTCCTGCACGTTTTCATTTCACACATGGTTTCCAAAGGTAATTGTACAAGAGCTTATACCATTGCTGAATTCTTGAATCTGATTGGTTGATGTCCCAATAGTGTTGGGCGATATGCTCAATTCACGATATTATCGTGTATTATTATTATCGTGCTAATTTATTTAATTATTTATTTACTTAGTTTCAAAGCCGGAAAGTGAACCAACTCCAGCGTAAGGCTAAAAGCAGCCTAATGTTTTTAATATGACTGAATTTGTATTTAACATGATTCAATAGAAACATTGTAAGTTACTAATCATAAGGCTTACATTTCCTCAGTTATTCAAAAAGCAGCTACAGAAAACGAGCAATGAACCAAAGAACATCATCACAAGTTCAGTCTAGCGCGCGTTTATGTACTTCATGCACATTTTATGATATTATGCACATATTATGCACATTGTTGTTCGTGATGAGAGAATTTGCGAGAGAGCAATGAACAGTGAGCGATGACTCATCTGAACGCATCTGATTGGCTGCTGCATTCATAAGCTTAACATAATCGTGTGTGATTGGTTATAACGCACAACATTGTAAAAAACATGGAAAAAGAAATATGATGGAACAAATAAGCCCTAATATTAATTAGATAGTATTACTAGCCTAATAATAATCGTCAAAGGCATCAGCCACAGGCAATATCTCTAACTATCGTCGATACACGATACTATCTATCGGCACACTACGTCCCAATGTGAATGTGGAGGAAGACTAATAATTTGACTCTAGATTATTGAATTCATGCACACTTTCGCATCAATAATTAACTAGTCCATTGGTAATTATTTTGTACATGAATCATATTGATGACCTAGCAGTGGTTGTTTATATCACATTTTTTCCTCCCTTCGTTGTAGAGAGAGTGTACAAATATTTTATGGCTGTAATGCGTTTTGCTTTATTTGCCCGCTCAGGATCGAGTGATTTTGACTGATGGAAAGACGAGGACGCAGCCATTTTTCTGCAGATTTATTTAATTAATCCAGTGACTCCCATCTGTGGCTATTTAAACCTATAAAACATCAATCATATCTTAAAAATTAGTTTCTCAAAGTTTGATTTTTACTCTATTTGTGTTTATATTAGTGTACTACTATGTACTAACATTGACAAATTCACTTTTAATTTGTATATACAATTTAAAATTTACAGTTGAAAAAAATTGCTGACTCATACGTCACTGCATAGATTGTTTTTCAATCAAATTCTCTCTAGAGTCTCCCAAAGTGGTTATGTGGCCACGTCGCCGCGCCTATTAATGGAACGATCTTTCTCATTTCTCAAACAAATTAAGAACTACATTCGATTTTTATTGACTGAACGCAAGCGCTTATTGCAATAGAAAATACTGTAACGGTTTCACTGATTAAGAAATATTTTTGTTTGCTTGGGTGGTAATATTAGGCCTATTATATTAATAGGGAAGTGGGGCCCAAAGTTTGCTTTGCCTATGTCACGAAAAGAGGTAAATCTGGCCCTGCAGGCTGTGAGGTAACTATAGCCTGTTGGCTTTAAAAAAAGGGACGAGCATGTTATAATGCACCACCTAAACTTAATGTTTAATAAAAAATACATCAAAAATGGGAAAGAAAACTGCAGTTTTATTATGCAGCTGATATAATGAGTCTTCAGCTCATGTGAGTGCGCTCAATATGTTTTACAGTGTACCTTTAAAACAGTTAATTTCTTTTTGTATGTATTTATTTGTCTGTTTGTTTGTAGCTAATATGTATGGAAGGCCAATTCCACCACACAGCGAAAAAAAAAAAAATCATAATTATGACAAAGTCAAAATTATAAAGTACTAGGTAATAATTTTGACATAAAGGGTCAAAAAGTCTCAAAAATTCCATAAAGTAAAAAAAAAAAAGTCATAATTGTGACTTAGTATTTTAGATTTGAATTGTCAATTGTGACTTTATCTCATAATTGTGATTTACGGATGACTTAGTATGTCATTAATTTGAATTTTATTTCATAATTATGAAGTTTGAATTTTTATTTCAAATTGGTGACTTGGTATCTCATTTGTTTTTACTTTCTATTTCAAAATGATGACTTACCTCATCTCATTTTGACTTTTTACATCCTAATTGTGACTTAGTTTCAAATCTTATAATATCAACTTTTTATGTCACAGTTGTCACAATCACTTAGTATCTCATTATTTTTTATGTCATAATTATGACTTAGTATGTCATACTCTTGACTTTTTGATTTATAATTTAGTATATCATAATTACATTTTTTTTATGTCATACATATGACTTTCTATGTACTATGAAGACGTCAGATAGAGGTATATTTCTACAGCAGTGACAGCACAGACATGAATATTGTGAGATATAAACAGTTTCACAGAAGCCGCACACATCTGTTATGTTGCAAAACTGAAATTATGAAATAATTATTTAAAAATAATTTTGCTCTTTAATTAGTATTTGAATGTTCTTTAATACTGATTTGTATTACTAGCAGTTACGTAAAAAGTGATGATAACGGTTCAGTTTCCAAATACTTAGTTGATTTATGTGGCTACTAACAGAGAGACACAAATGGCATTGCATTAGGAGCCCTTGGCAAATGGACACAGATGTGTTTAATGGTGAAGCTGATTGACGGGGCAGCTGAACTTGATCCCGGATGGCTCTGACCCTTTGACAGAGACGACACATGTCATCGTCATGCATTTCACTCAAGGGCTTCGTCGGCTTGCAAACCCCATGCAGTAGCTGTATTTTTCACTGCACAGCATCCAAAACCAATCAGAGGAGCCAATTTGGGAATCATTCGATGTCTTTGTTTTCAGTATTCAGATCTTTTACTTTGTTTTGTTGCATCTAAATCACGTTCTCTCTTCTTGTCCTCTGTCTTCTCGATTTGTGTGGTAGAAGGCAGTTGTCGTAGACTCTGCGTGGGCAAGCATCAGTGTAAACAAGCCTGAAACAATGTTCATACCAGCTAAGCTGACTCATGTCTGACACACAAACACCGTCATCTGGTCACAGAGCTTACTGGAAAACTTACAGGTTAAGACAGAGTTTTGTTTCTGTGACAAGTATGTCTAAAATGGAATTAAAGTGCTGTGTAAGAGACTGAATGTCAGATTCATGATTCACTTTTATTTAGGTAGTCAAAGCATGTTGTAATGCAGGACAGTGAAGATAGGAGACTTGGGGATGTGCTTTTTTTTTAGTTTGGCTAGTAAGCAACAACCCTCCCACCACATAGCAAGATGCTAAAAACATCAACAACGTTGTAGTATTGTGGCTTTGGGTTTTGCACAGGCAATCAGCAGTCATATTTTAGTATTATTTATATACTGCTTAATTATTTACTTATTGTGTAATTTTAGGTGATGTTTTGGTAATTTTATGTGCTTCTCCTTTTTATTCATTTTGTAATATTTCTATTAAGCATTAATTTATTTTTATTTATTTAGGTTTTTTTTTTTATTTTAGTACATCAGCTTAAAATTATTTTGTTTCATTTAGTTAGTTGCAAATGCTACATTTTCATTTAACTTTGAGTTTTTCATCTAATATTCTATTTTTTATTTCCAGCAGCTCACATTTTCTAAAAATCGAATTACTATTATTTTCTTAAAGATATCCATAAACCAGCCAGTCAAAAAAGATTTACTGTGCTGAATGTTTACATTTCCAGAATAAATTATGTAAATAATGGCTTCTTGTGGAGGTTTTAATGCACAAGAACTTGTTCATGTACTTTGTGTTATAACCTTCACCAACATATTTTCTTGATGATTTTGGTGCTTTTCAAATAATTTTTTGTGGTTATTGATGTTGTCCAACCTTGACCAGCAGTTGATCCCGTAGGAGTGAGATTCATCTGTGCACATTTTCTAAAAATGTTATTAAAAAATAATATCTTACTTCACACTTACCTCTGAAAATGACTTTTGGTTTTATCTGACGTCACCACGCAAATCCTAGTGTAATAAAAATATTTTATACTAATTTTAAATCTAGGTATGACCAAGTTGTTTGTTCAAGGTGTCTTTTAGGTCATACAAAACTTACACATGGATATTTATTAAAAGGTGAGCAACCACCATCATGCCTTACTTGCCAAACAAAAATGATTGTGAAGCATATTTCATTAGATTGTACTGTTGTTAATGTAAATAGACAACAGAGGTGTGTTTAACTGATTTATTTAAAAATGTATCACCTGAATGTATTTTATAATTTTTGTCTAGTGTAGATTTGAAATGTCTTTTATAACTTTTTGTTAATTGTATGCCTTGTGTACTGTATTCTGAGATCGCCATGAAAATAGCCTTGGATGCTGGCATGGCGTAAATAAATAAACATCACCACACCATAACATTTAAACTTTTCCAGATGCTACTGTTGAGTTTTTCCCAATGTATAATGTCGAGTCCCACCCTACATTTGTTTTTCTCGCTGAATAGCATTTTTCTCTTGAAATACATCATGCTACAAAAGTAAATTAGGTTGCATATTCCATTTCATGTTGCTTTTAAATAGAGCCCGACCGATATATCGGTTTGCCGATTTTATCGGCAGATATGAGCCTGTCGCAGATATATCGGTACCGATAAGACTTTTTTTTTTACAGAACATAAAACGCAGATAAAATGCTTGTAAATGGTGTAATCACGTAGTTTGTCCAGCAGAGCGCTCCATTGTTTGCTACTGGAGACCTGGATGAAACGCTTTAAAGCTTAAGTGTATGGAATACCATTGAAACTTTGAACGGCCATATCTCTGTAATGGCGCGGCGGATCTGCACCAAATTCGGGGATCCCTTCAGCTCGAGGAACCCTCTCAAACGCCGAATCGAGTGTATGTCTCGAGGCCCCCTTTCGAATGAGACCACCCCCGTGTCGATAGCGAATGCCACCCTCCGCGGCTACCGACGTGCAGCTCACACTTCTCTAGTAAGTTTCGTCTGTGTGTGAAGACAGTAGCACTAATCCATGAATGAATGTTCCGAAGTGAAATAAACTTCAACGGCGCCCCCAAAAACCCATAACGGTCGGGCTCTACTTTTAAAACCTTTTGTTATTACATTTTTGAGTACTCATAATTTAGATCTCTTATTTTGCTGCTTTAACCATATAGCTGACAGTCAGAAGATCCAGTCACACTCTTGACTTTGATGCTCTGTGTACATAATGCTGGACTCCACCGGACCTCGGCGTCTCTGTGGATCTTTTAACACCTTCTCTTGTTAGAGATTCTGCTGCAGGCTGGATTCTGTATGCTGTGCTTCTGCTGCACTTCTGGTCTCTGGTTTTGCCTTTAGTTACGTCTGCACCTCATGTCAACCTGACAGCTGTAAACAAATCCAGTGCTGGAGTAATGTGCATTTTCAGCAGACAGTTTTTGATCTCATTTGCGCTTCTTTTATCTCAAAATGCTTATTTTCTTGTGTTCTCCATGTAATGTTATCAGTTGTCATATTTCATTCCATAAGGATGCATTCATGAATATCCCAGCCTGTCCCTCCATTAAAGGAATAGTTAAACCAAAAAGGAAAATTCTGCGACTGAATCATGTGAATCGTTTGGGAAGACTTGAACTATTCCTTTAACACCCTCTTTTCTGTCATTCTGTTCCAGGTTGATGTTTCTTTGTGTTATTGGTTGCCTTTTTTATTGTTTATTTCTTTTTTATGTGACCTCTTTGTTTTGCAGATGAGGGCAGAAGTGCAGTTGACGCAGCGGGCGGTGCTCAGATAGTTGCCGAGCACATTAAGTCTCTGGCCGAAAGCACTGACCCGGCCACCGGGAAGCTCTTGACTGTCTTTTGTGGCATGCTGATGAACTATAGCAATGATAATGGTAATGACCGATCCCCCAAACCAGGCGATGTTTTTGAATGGTCCCTTATTGGTATAGTCTGAGATGTTCTCTAAATTATTCACATGTTAGTCAATACTACCTAGATAAGGCAACTTTTTTATCTGATTCTCTAAAAAACAGACGTGTTTTGGTTTGAGTCTGACGACAGTATTTCCTCACAGTTGAACATTAACGGTAATATCTGTAGGGGACCACTCTAAGAAAGCCTATGTGTTGTTTAACTTCTCCTATGTATTCTGAATCTAATGTCTTTCACCGATTTGACATGATAAGTTTGCTAAATGGCTACAATCTGCTCCTTGTGTGGTGATTAGCTTCCATGTCCTTTGCAGCTGGTGGTGGTGTTAATGTTTAGTAATGATATGAATTCAGCTGTCTTGCTTTTTTTTTATACTAATCTATAATAAATATAGTTACATTTTGTTACGTGCAGTAGCAAAAAAAATTATTGATTAATTAAATATTAATTTAAAAAATGTTATAAGCTGAATTTTTTTAATTGTTTATTTAAAATGATTTAATTAAAATGTTTTTAATCTAAAAACCTTTTTAAAATATATATTTTGATTTTATTTTCAAAAGTAGCTGTGTATTTGACAAAAAAATTATATACATAAAAAAACATGGCACTGTGCACTTTTTTTGATCAAACATTCACTGACTTGATGTAATTTTACTGGGGATTGGCTTAACAAATAAATCCCTTTAATTGAAGAATCCAACATGCAGGTTGACTACTTCCACAGCTGAATGCTCCTACTGAGCAACTGCCATTGAGATTAATGGAAATTATAACATATAGCTTTCCACCAATTATTTCTTGTTTGGACTGCTTAAACAAACAGAGCGATGTTTTGATTGGCTGTTCACATTAAACTAGGATTTTACCATTTAAAAAATGACACTTCACATTTAAAACAATAGTTCACCCGGGATACATATTTGGGACACATCCTATAGTTTTCAGTGTCCATATCATGCATGCCCAGGAGGTTACATAAGGCCCTGGCCTTGTGCTATTCAGCAGTGCAGTGCATTGTTTAATATTTAAGGGAATGCAGGCAGTGTATTTACATCTTTGTGACTTGATGTCCTTGAATAATTGATGGACAGGCCAAGCCCTGCTTCCCTCATCCCGGTTTGCCGGCAAGGCTTGAAATGGTAATAGCTTTTTTCGATATATTACACCTTGCTTCCAGAGGCTAGTGCAAATCAACAAATTTAGGTCAGGCATTTTTGTTTTCGGTTTCCTGATGAAAATAAATCGTGAGATATGATTTTAATGGAAGAGAACAGCCAGCGGGCTGCTTATTATTGCTGAATATCATCCTCACGCTGTTTTGAACCAGTCTTCTCTTTCCCTCATCTCTCTTTCGCTCAAATGTTGTGTCATGTAACAGATTACTTTTCCTTGCAACGTGTATCTGTTTTAACTTAAAGCCTGTCATCATGTTTACTAAGCCACCAAGATAAATGACTCATCTAATCACATAAACTTATCACTTGGGAGGTTTTATGTACATCTTTCACTGTACTTGCCTGGTCAGATCTTTTTTTTTTGCTTTTTTTTTTTTTAAATATCTTGGCAACCAAAATACTTACTGAACCGTAATGTCTCTCATTGCTGATTCATTCCCTTGTGAAGAAGCAGCACACTTTATCATACTTTTAAAAAGACTATTTATTACAGAAATAATATTCTTTAAAAGGATATACGTAAGTGTGAACTGAATGTAATGCTAATTGCAATAAAATGAAAATATATTATAGTTTAAATTTATATTAAATGCTATTAGCAGAACTTTAGAGTGCTTTTTTAACCCATGTAAGTACATTTTAAAGCCTTATTGCTTTCATTAACACTTAATGAAAACAGCATATTTATGTACTTGTTGAACGTTTTTGCTTCATATCTGTTAGTATAGTCATCTATTTTAGCATGCCTGAGAGGCTATATTGACCACTCAGCATCCAGGGATGGAATTATCCATTTAAATGCATGTGTTTGTGTTATTTATATTGTAAAGAGTAAAGTCACTAATTATTCAGTTATTTGGTATAATCTAGTTTTGCGATGGCTGATTTGTGCTGTTTGTAAACTGTCAGTGTTATAGCTTTCTGCTCTACTGAAAAAGTAAAGTACTTAAAGCATATAAATCTTACATGAGCTTTAGATGAGATGCAAATACTTCACAGTTCTTTTAGGAAACGTGACTCATTCTCAATCAGTGAGATCTGCAGGTCCCCGGTTGACATTTCCTTGACGTGATTTGGGCTTCGATTACTGGCAGGAGTTCCTCAATGATTTCTGGCGAATGTCCAGTTCTGCCAAGGCTTGTTACGTTGTGTTTTCTCATGTGATACATTTAGCCAATAACTGTTGCTCAAATGTTCCTCTTGCTCTCAGACCAGCAAAGCTTCTGTGGTCGATAAAGCAAATAACAAGCAATTATGAAGTAGGGAGGAAGCATTTTGGACTGTCAACTGTTTATTAAATGTGATGAAGGGACTTCTGTTGCATAAATGTTTTAAAGGTTATGTGCTACAATTCTTTGTACCAAACTCTGCTTCCATGGTCTATCATACTCAATAACATTATCTCCTTTTTTAACTGTGGATGTTTTCCTCTGCCTGGGCCGTCTTCTTTAACACAGCTCTCTGCTGTCTCAGCTGCCGTCTCCTCTTTGCTTCGTTGAATTTACTGATCAACATCTGCTTCCTGACAAATTGATGGCACTAGATGTGTGCCGGTGCCGCCCACATCTTTGTGTCTCATCGAGACATTTCTAGACAAACTGAAACATCTTTTCACTGGGTATTTAAGGGCTTACTTGTGCAGCTGTGCACAATATGACTGTTAGTAAACATAAACAAGACATAAAAAGATACATTTAATGAGCTTTAAGATTAAATAAGTAGTGGTTGACTAGTATTGATTTTTATTTATGGCTTATAGCGATATCTTAGAGAGCAGAGGGGCCGATGGGCGATATAAAGCCAATATTAAAATAAGTAGTTTCAGACGATATGTGTTTATTTAGTTTTTATATAGCTGATATGGATATCTTGGAGAGCAGGTTACCAATGAGTGAAATAAGTCGATATTAAAATAAGTAGTTGTCAACCGATATTTATTTATTTATTATGGTTGATACCGATATCTTGGAGAGCAGGGTGGCCAATGAGTGATATAAAGGCGATATTAAAATAAGTAGTTGACTGCCGATATCGATTTTTTTTTAATTTATCGCTGATACAATATCTTAGAGAGCAGGGTGACCAATGGCCCATATAAAGCCAATATTAAAATAAGTAGTTGTCAAACAATATTGATTTTTTTTTAATGGCTGATACCGATATCTTGGAGAGCAGGGTGACCAATGGCCTATATAAAGCTGATGATAAAATAAGTAGTTGTCAACCAGTTTTTTTTTTAATGGCCTATGCCGATATCTTGGAGAACAGGGTGGCCAGTGAGCGATATAAAGCCAGTGTTAAAAATAACGATGTCAACCGATATTGCTTTTTTTTTTTACTCCGTAATCTGGTAAATTTGTGCACACTGGGAATTATATTTTCTCAAATGAAGTCCAGGTAAGACTGATTTTACATGCAGTACACAGTGACATGACATAGTGGCAAATTGTATATAGCACAGCATACAGTCATTTGAAATCATGGAAAGATTACTCTCACAGTTGCGCTCAGATGCTGGCATTTTTAATGCTGTCAAAAAGCTGCTTTTAACACTTATTGGCCAAACTGAAAATTTCTAAGCCGATGCCAGTAATTTAAAAATGCCAAATATCAGTTGATAAATCGGTAATGTATCAGTCAACCACTAAAAATAAGTCAAAATATCAGCCAAATAAAAAAAATTACAGGCTGATGCTAATCATTTAAAAAGGCCAAATATATCGGCCCTGGTAATGTATGTGTTGACCACTAAAATGTCTGCCAAAATTACCAACAAGATATTCTCTATCTACTGGAAAACAAGTGTGGTTGAACCAAGTATTTTCAGTGGTGAAGGACCCGTGTATGTACATGAAATGTGATGGCTAAGCAGTCCTTTGTTCCACTGTGGTCTTGATTTATCTTTCACATTTTAAAGTCAAGACTATATTTTATATAGTCTCAGCAAAGCACTTTACAAAAATGAAATCTCAGAGCAGTATATAATGTGGCTGCATTTTATGTACAGTCTGTAATACTTTGAGATGGTAAATTAACTCTTTCAGCCTCTAGCCTGTTTTCAAACATTGCA
Source organism: Sinocyclocheilus anshuiensis (assembly GCF_001515605.1). Lineage (NCBI taxonomy): Eukaryota > Metazoa > Chordata > Actinopteri > Cypriniformes > Cyprinidae > Sinocyclocheilus > Sinocyclocheilus anshuiensis. Next base: position 2,055,901 of record NW_015542358.1, on the reverse strand, counting down.
GGATATAAACGATGTTGAAATCACTCATAACAAGTGATTAATTTTTGATTACTTTTAACATAATTTAGTTTTAGAAGATTTGCTGAATAAATGAAATCATGTACATAAAAAAAGAAACTTTGATGAGTCATAATTAAAAATAAAATAGTAAAAGTAATATATTTTGGAAAACATAAATGTACACATTAAGCTCTGAGTGGATCAGTGAATTACACCAAAATTAAATTTTTGCATTTTACAATTACACTTTTAGTTCATTAAATATTTTGAATTCAATTTTTTTGAAATTTGAATTTTAATTAATTTCTTTATTTAATTTTATGTGCTTTTGTCATTTTTATTAGTTTTTTTTTATTTATTTATATATAGCTTTAATTCATTTTACATTTTATGTACAGTCTGTAATACTTTGAGATGGTAAATTAACTCTTTCAGCCTCTAGCCTGTTTTCAAACATTGCAGGATATAAACGATGTTGAAATCACTCATAACAAGTGATTAATTTTTGATTACTTTTAACATAATTTAGTTTTAGAAGATTTGCTGAATAAATGAAATCATGTACATAAAAAAAGAAACTTTGATGAGTCATAATTAAAAATAAAATAGTAAAAGTAATATATTTTGGAAAACATAAATGTACACATTAAGCTCTGAGTGGATCAGTGAATTACACCAAAATTAAATTTTTGCATTTTACAATTACACTTTTAGTTCATTAAATATTTTGAATTCAATTTTTTTGAAATTTGAATTTTAATTAATTTCTTTATTTAATTTTATGTGCTTTTGTCATTTTTATTAGTTTTTTTTTTTTTATTTATATATAGCTTTAATTCATTTTAGTTTTAGTAATTTTAATACTTAAAATATTTATTTCTATTAATTCCTATTTATTTCTATTCATTCCTAATTTCTGTTAATTTCTAATTTTTGTTCAAGTGTTTTCATTTTGTTGTTTTTTTTTTCTTTCAATATTTGTATTTCTTAATATTTTATTTAAGCTTTATTTCAGTTACAAAAATTATGTTTAATAATTTTAGTTTCACTTGTAGTTATCGATAACAACACTGATGCAAACTTATTTTTGATGACAGTGGTGGCGGATAGCAAGTGACCACATTTTTATTCATTGTGAAAATCATATTGTTGTGTGTGGCATTTGATATAAATATTTTTAATTTAAAAAAATTGTGTTTGGATAAACTCAGTTTATTGCAATGTAATTGCCAGAAGAATGATGAATACATAATACTTAACCATTCATGTAAATGACTAATATATTATCTATGTTGTCAGAAAAAGATCTGCATGAACCAGAGTAAAGAGAATCTCCTGTTTTGTCTTTCCTCTCTAGACTCGCTGCAGGCTCAGCTGATCAGCATGGGTGTGATCCCCACACTGGTCAGACTGCTGGGAGTTCATTCTCAAAACACTGCGCTCACCGAGATGTGCCTCATTGCCTTTGGCAACCTGGCAGAGCTTGGTGAGTTACCGATTCGATTCAGTCACACTGCCTACTACATATCCAGATTTCCATATATTAAAATACATCAGAACATGTTGGATAAAGCTTGCACGTCTCTTTTGCCTGATCCTCAAACAGAGTCCAGTAAGGAGCAGTTCGCCTCTACTAATATTGCAGAGGAGCTGGTTCGACTCTTCCATAAGCAGGTGGAGCATGAGAAGAAGGAGATGATCTTCGAGGTGTTGGCACCACTCGCTGAGAATGGTGAGAATCGCAGTGATCAACATTAAATAATGATTGAACACTCATGAACCAGTCAGTATAGTGTCTTTTGGGAAAACACTTACAATAAGTACATTACTTCGTGTTTAGCATGGTACCAGGTTATGTCAATGGTGTTATTCTATGAAAGAAAGTGTTTCTGTTTGTGTATTTTTTGATATCCTGGGGAAAAAAAATAATATATATAT